>NW_020950792.1:612486-665079 GCF_900497805.2 Vombatus ursinus | reverse complement strand
TTTTTTCTCATCATGCCCATTCTATACTTGGCTCCTGATGCTGACATTCCCATAAGTTGTTCTAGGAGCACAACTAGGATGTAGTTAGGTAGTCAAAAACTCTTTAGACCCTTAGAAGATTAGAAGTCCTCTTCTAGACAAAGGAGAGAGAAGGGTATGGAGATTAAGGCCAAGGCTGGGGCATGGTCTTTTCTCCTCCATCTGAGTGATTCTTCCTTAGGGGCTGGCTGGCTTTCATTTAGCTTTCTACCCACTTTTTTTGGCTGGGGTTCTGAACTGCTTTGCAATTTTATACAAAACTTGCAGGACATGGCTCAGTCTCCCTAACCAATACCAACATACCTCCTATGTGGTATCATCCCAATTCATCCCATAGACTTTATTCCAGTAACCTAATTGTTAACCATTCAAATTTTACTGATTAGATTCCTACTACAATCAAGGCTTTGTGATACTCATCCTTCAAGATCCATTTTACATGCTCCTTCCTCTTGATTACCTCGTTTATAAATTATTTTTGTTTCCATAAGCCCTACAAAACTCTTTGTATCTGTATTATGTTCTAATTTTATTTATTGTAGTCATCAGAACAATATTGCATATTGTGGTATGTTTGTATGTGTCATATAATACCTGTTAGATTTAAATTTCCATGAAATCAGAATCTTTATATGTCTCTCAATTCCTAGTACAGTGTACTTAATGAATGGTTGAATGAATGAATGAAAAATTGCCTACTCTCTTCCCTCAAGGAGTTTACAATCAAGTTTACAATCTCATACACCAAATAAAATAGGCATTTCCATGTATGAAGTTAAAAAGAAAACCAAGCTGTACGTAATAGAAACCTATTATGTATAGCTTGGTTTTCTTTTTAAATATATAAGAAATTTAACATATAAATTTCATAGTTTTTCTACTTGTCTATTATTCTTTCCAACTTTCATCCTGTTCTTTTCTGTGCAATAAAAAGTATCAATGACTCTCTTTTGTTTCTCCTTCTTTCCTCCCTCCCTCTTTCCTCCTCCCTCTTCCTCCCTCTTCTTCTTGTTCTTCCTTCCTTTCTTCCTTCTTTCCTTCCTTCCTTCATTTCTTTCTTCTTATCTCTCTCTAGCATCTCTCTTTCTCCTACATACCCCTATTTGGAAAGAAAAAGCAACCTTTGCAACAAATATATTCAAGCAAAAGAAATCAAAACATACTTTATAGCATATAGCATAATCAGTCCTCTGTAATTATAGTTGGTCATTGCTTTGATTAGATTTAAGTCTTAAAAGCATTAAAAAATATCATTATTGTAAAAGTTGGTCTCCTGACTCTGCTCATGTCAGTCTTTACCAGGTAATTCAAATATCTATCGATTTTTGTAAATCCATCTCTTTATCTTGTTATAGCATAATAACATTTCATTATGCAGTTAGGTGGTGCAGTGGGTAGAGTGCCAGCCCTAGAGTCAGGAGGACCTGAATTCAAATCTGGCCTTAGACACATAACTAGCTATGTGACCCTGGGCAAGTTATTTAACCCTGGTTACCTCAATTCCTCATCTGTAAAATGAGCTGGAGAAGGACATAGCAAACCCCTGGAGTATCTTTGCCAAGAAAACCCCAAATGGGGTCAGAGAGATTTGGACACAACTGAAGCAACTCAACAACAATAGCAAAACATTCTATTAGGCTCATATAATAATAATTTGTTTAGTCTCTCCTCAGTTAATGAGCATACCCTTGTTTTTCATTTCTTTGCTCTTACAAAATCAGACATAAGAATTTATATCGACTTAAAAGCCAACATATTTTGACTTAAGGAGATAAGACATCTTCTTGTCTTTGAGTATTTTTAAAGGTGTAATGAGAAAAGAGATTGAACTTATGCTGTTTGGCCCACAGGCCCACAGGAGCAGAACTAGGAGCAAAGGGTGTAAGTTAGAAAGACTCAAAATGAGGCTTGATAATGAGGTTAAAAACAAAAACAAAAATAAAAAACCCAACTTCATAATAATTAGAGCTATGCAGAAATGAAATGGTATACCAATGAAAAACAGTGGATTCTCCTTCAATGGAGGTCTTCATATGAATGCCAGATGGCTAGTTTTGGGACATATTGTAGAAAGAATCCTCATTAAGGTAGAGGCAGGGCTAGACTGCCACTGACGTCCCTCACATGGTAAAGAAACTGTGGATAGAGGATTTTTAAGATCTCTTCTCGCCTTGCCATTCTATAATGATCAAAGAAGATTTGCTATAAGAAATTACGTACTTGATGATAACTATTTCAAAAAGAAAAATCAATCTTTAGCTGTTTTAGCTTTCAGGAGTTTAATATTTAGAGAACTGTAAGTGTATTTATAATGAAAACGTGATGGCTATCTTCACTATGGTGCTCACCAGGCCTTAATCATGAAAGCCTGCCATTAGATTATAGTGATTAGGAAATTTACAGCTTTACAGCGCTCACTACATTTTAAAAGCCTAAGTTTGTCAATAATGGGCTGTTATATTACTTCAAAACAAGGACTATAATATAGAAGAATTCACTTTCTACTAACACGTATGTATGTCATATGGGTATAATACCAATCTTCTTATATTGTTGTGCAAAGTTCCTCCTAGATACTTATGAATGACTTCTCATTAGAAAATTTAAGATTTGTAATTTGTACACATCAAACATATACTGAAATAAATTATTAATTTTAAGCAGGTGTTTCTTAAATAGAATATAGTACACTGAACTAGAGAGAGAAACAGTAGACAACACATTCTTTTCTGAAAATCTTCACAGATGCCAGTGACAATAAATGTTCAGCAATGACGATAAATTTTAGATTTTAGTGGGAAATTTGTTTCAAATAATTTATTCCCATGTAATCTCAGTCGGCTTCACCTAGCATCATATATCAACAAATCAATGCATACTCTGCTTGTGAATTAAGGGAAACTGAAGTTAGCAGGAAGAATCGAAAGGAACTGATGGCTCACGGTTTTCCTCCCCTTCTTACCTGGACCATTCTTGTTTCCGTGGAAATGGGTATTGGATCAATCCATTTTGTCCTTCCCAAGGCTACTCTTGGATTTGGGGAAGATATGCAGCTAGGCTTCCTCTGAGAGCTGGGTCTAGTTTGCACAAAATTGTAAAATGGCCTCAGTTTTTTCTAAAAAAATAATTTGAAAGAAACCAAAATTCAAGATACCACGGTTCCAGTTCTGGCTTCAACCCTCACTAGCTGGGTAACCTTGTTCAAGACACTTACCATCTATGGACCTTAGTTTCACCATCAAGAAAATACGAGGGTATGCATAGGTGATTGTTGATTGTTGCTTTCCTGAATACATGATCTCCACCTGACAAATTTTAAGCCATAAAAATAATGACTATGGAGTTATATATGTCCTAGTAACTAAAATTCTGTGCTTCTACTAAACTTTAGCTGATAAAGGTGTATTGCAGTGGCTCAGTTTTGCTTTTTGTTGGGCAGGACATTTTGCATTATGTGATTTTTTGTTTTAAAAGTGATTCATGGTCTTGAAATAATCTTATCATCCATCCCCATCCCATCTCAACTGACTCTTTTGGGTTTTGATGCCCTGAATAGAGAGCAGTCAGTTTCCTGAGGTCATTTTCCAAATCGACTATGATGCCCTGTACCTATATTCCCTCTTTCCCTGATTTTTTAAGTTCCAGTTTATATAACCTCTGGCGTATGAGGGCCCTCTAAGAAGAGAATTTCTTGGAACTATATTAAATATGATTCTTATTTTTCTTTGCAAGTAAAGTCAATAAAAGAATCATTAGAAGAATGATAAAGCTCTGCCTTTAATCCTATAAGATACAGCCCTGTTTATTTCCTCAAGAAATATTCCATATTATATGTAAAATAGGCTTCCCAGGATTAGGAAATGACATGTAAGGGGTGGGGTTGGAGGTGCGGGTTAGGAGTGTTAGGGAATCATTTACAAGCCTGACTGTAGAATCCTGGATGGACAGAAAAGCAAGACTAGAACTGGGCAGGACATTCAGATAGTGTAATAAAATGGAAAGAACACTAGATTTGGACTGAGAGGAATTTAAACTCTAGCTCTGGCATTAGTTCCCTGGGTAACTTAGGACCAGTCACTAAATTTTTCTGCAATTGAGTTTCTGAATCTTTAAATGAAGGAGTTGGAAAAGATGATGTCTAAGGTCCTTCGCAACTCTAGGTCCTGTGGTTCCTCATATCCAAGAGCAAATATCCTTAACCATCAGGAAAACAACCAGTAGAATTTGATTTTTCATGTGGTTTGGCAAGTGGCCAGAACGCATATATCTTTCCTGTAGAGCCAAAATATGCATGAGAAGTGGTCCAATTGGTCCTTCCCCCACTATATGCTAAAATAAACAGGTTGAATTTGATGGCATCTAAGATCCATTCCTGCTCTAAAGCTATCATCGTAGGGGTGAGGTACCTTATAAAGGGCCTGTGGTTGGGAAATTTAAGCATCAGGCTTAATATCTTAGTGATATAACTGTGACTGTGACCATAAACATTTCTAGGATCAGGTTATTGCAAAGAACTATAACAAAAAATACCTTAATAAGATTTTCAGACTGGAGAAATGCTTTCTCTTTTCAGATCTGCCAAAGATTAGAAATGTGATGTAGGAGAAATCACTTCTCTCTAGGCCTCAGTTTCCCCACAAGTAAAATGAAAGTTTGCTAGATGATTTTTTTATGTCCCTCCCATATCTAATGGGTTAAAGCCCAAGCTGTATGTGGGAATCAGAGACACATGACTCTTTCTGAGAAAAGTTAAAGTTAGTTAAAGAAAACAAGGAGCCACCTATCTCTGATTCCTACAAGCAGAACAACTTTATACTGACATATTTCAACTATAGAAATTCAACGAGGCAAGCATATGTGGTGTTTTGTTGCTGTCTTGCTAAAGTGAATATATAGCTATTAAGCATAATATAAATTAGGCTTATGAATTATGATATTTTATTATGAAATTATGAAGGTTTACATCTTTGTGTATTGCTTCTACTATTTTCATATTTGAATATTAGTTTTTATATTTAGAATAAAATTTGAATAATTGATAACATAATTTTTATTCATGTATGACTATATATTTATATGTCTATACATATGCATGTGTATATGTACATATTCATAAGCATTTATTTGTACATATGTGTATTTGTGATTTGTAGTAGTGATATATCTTTACCTATACACACATAAAATATGCATATATTATATACATGCATATACATTTCCTGGGGGAGAATTTCTCCTACCCCCACAAAAAAGCCTAGATTTCCTGTCCAACTTTCTTATTTTTGTCAATGGTACCACAATTCTTTTTGTTTCCTAGGTTCAGATAACAAAAAAAACAACCAAACAAACAAATAAAACAAAACTGAGATATGAATGGACATATTGAGGAATATAATGAATATATATTGTGATTTCATTGTTAAAAAGATAGCCCTGAAACTGAGTCTAATATTGTGCAAGACCTTCTTCTAATAATCTTTGTCTTCATCAAAGGTCATCTTCTACTCAAATATAATGGGATTTATTTCAACCTCAGTCCCCCCACTGTCTTAGCTGCTTTTGATACCATTGATCCATGAAACTCTCCATTGAGTCATCATTTCAATCATCATTGAAACTCTCCTGCTTCCCATGTCCTTATACTCTTTGTTCACTTACCTCTTTGGCAGCTGCTCTTTTCTTTTTCCCTTATTGACTCCTATTTCTCTTCTTGTTTGCTGTCTCTGAGAGTTCTCCAAGTCTTTGACCCTTTGTTGTTCTCCATCCATAGTTATTCTCTCTAAGATTCTATCTGTTCCCATGATTTGAATTTTCATCTGTGTGTTGATGATTCCTTCCCCCGACTCCATACACCAAATTGACTGATTTAGCATTATCGTTGGAATTTCTGTCCTGTAGCCACTTAATTGTATTGCTGGCATTTTAATTCAGTGTGTCTAAAGCGAAACTCCTCATCTTTAATTTCAGATCCACTTCTCAAAAAAAATTAACAAGAACAAAAACCAAAACCATAAAAAAACTCACAATCCCTCATCAAAGCAAAACAAATAAACAAAAAACAGGATGATCTTTACACTTTTTTCCATTTCTTTCATTAATAATCCTGTTCTTCGTATCCTCCAGTTTTAAAATGCTGGTGTTATATTGAATTTCTCCCTCCCTTTCACACCCTGCTCTCATTCAGGTAGTAATTAAGGCTTTTTCTGGTCTTCCTTTGCATTGTCTCTTGTCTCTAAGAAGTATCTCTTCCTATTAATTTCCACTCTGACCACTCCAATTCAGTCTCTCATTCCTTATACTTTGCTTACTTCAAGAGCTTTCTTAAAGTAATTTCCCTTGAAGTAAGACTTCTCACCATGTTCTATCCTGATTAATAGGGCTAGGTTAATCTTTCTAAACACTGATTTTGTCATGTTGTCTTTATCGAGAATCTAAATGACTAATTTAGATGCAGTCCAAGTTCCTTAGTCTTGTCTCAAAAGCTTTCTATAAAAAGGTCACATCTTGTCCAAATGTATTGTTTGTTCCTCCCTAGTATTGCTCATCTGTTGACTCTTCCTTGACTGGCATTTTATTGTGGTACATGCATTCACTATTACCTACTCAACAAAGTCCAGACTCTAAGCTTGGCTTTCAAGGACCTCCACAATTTGAGACCAACCTTTCTAGCCTTATCTCACAACTATAATACTTTAGACTAGTCATTCACTCTGATACCCTATTTTGATTTTTCTTTATATGTGTACCAGCCTTATTTCTCCCTACTATAATATTCCTTGAAAGCAGGGATTATGGACACCCCCCTTTCTATCTTCCTCAGTAATGAGCACAGCACATTTACTAAGTCACTCAACAAATATTAAGTTAAAATGAATGATATGCATCCTATTTTTTACTCATATTTTTACCCCAAATGAAGTATGTTCCCTCCCTTATGCCAATCCAAATATTATGTCTTCCAAAACCCAACTCAAGATTAATTTCCCAAAACCTTTCCTTACCTATACTTGTCCCACAATGTTTTTTTTTTCCTGACTCTGGATTACAGATTATGTGTATCACAATCTCATTTTTACCTGTTTATGTATTGCCTTAGAATGCTTCTGTAGTTGTTTCATTCCTGTACTTCTTTATCTCCCTAGCATGACTCTAAGTACCTCAAGGGAAAGTCTGTTGTAGCTGTCCCTCAAATCCAGGCACCCAGCCTATTTTTAATAAATATTTATTAGATGAGTTTTTCCCTAGGGACCATAGAATACAGGAGGGCTAATTTTATAATAAATGGTCATCCACAATCCAGGGCCATTCTACCCTTTCACATTATTCCATATTACTTCTTTTCACACATTCTATGCTACAATTATATTGCCCTTCTTCTTGCTGTTTCACACCTCCAGGCTTTTGCTCATGAGACTCCTCATGACTGACATTCCCTCTTTCTCCCTCTTCACTTTTTGAATCTCTACCCATCTTTTAAACCAGCTGTTCTCAAACTTTTTAGCCTCAGGATCCCTTTATGCCCTTCAAAATTGTTGAGGACTCAAAATAGCTTTTGTTTATTTTGGTTATATGTCTCAATGTTTACCATATTAGAAATTAAAAAGAATAAATTTAAATGTATTGATTAATTCATTTAAATGACAATAAATCCACTGCATATCAACATAGAACATTTTTATGAATATAACTATACTTTTCAAAACAAAGAAAAATTAGTGAGATGAGTGAGATTGTTTTACACATCATGGCAAATCTCTTTAATGTCTAGCTTAATAGAAGTTGTGTGTTCAATCATTTTTCAGTCATCCATGATCCCATTTGAAGTTTTCTTGGCAAAGATACTCGAGTGGTTTGCCATCTCCTTCTCTAGCTCATTTTACAGATGAGGAAACCGAGGCAAACAGAGTTAAGTAACTTGTCCAGAGTCACATGGCTAGGAAGTATCTGAGGCCAGATTTGAACTCATGAAAATTAGTCCTCTTGACTTAGGCCCAGCATTCTAGGCATTGTGCTACCTACCCCTAATAGAAGATAGCTGAATTCTAAGATCTGCTTCTACAATCAATATATTGCATTTTTTCTGGCTAAAATATATCAAGGAATTCTGACTTCACACAGATATGTAATTGGAAAAGGGAGGAGTATGTTATTAGGTAAATGATATCTCAGTAATTTTACGAAAATAGTTTTGACTTGGAGAACCAAGACTTGATCTTCAGGGGTGTTCAAATGATACTTTGAGAACTGCTGCTTTAAACCAAATGCAAATGTAGCTTTCTCCATTAAGCATTCCCTAATTGAGCTGTCAATGGCCTTTTCCCTTAAACCTCACATTTCCCTTATTTTATCGCCAATACACTTAAAGTTGATAGAGGGTTAAAACAGTAATCAGTCAGAAATGAATTAAAATTGTGCCCCTGGACAAGTTATTTAACCTCTGTCTACCTCAGTTTCCTCACCTGTAAAATGAAAATGGTAAGAGTGTCTATTTCCTAGGGTTATTGTGATAAAATGAGATATTTGTAAAATTCCTTATACATCTTACAGTGTTATATGAATGCAAGCTATTATTATTGTTATTGTTATTATTACCATTAACTACAGAAACTGTAGTTAATCTAATTTTAGATCTCCCACCAGTGCCTAAAACATTGCTCTGCATACGGTTGTTCATTAATGAATGTTTGGTGAATATTGCTGAATTAAATAATTTTAGTACCTATGTAATTTACAGTTATGATAGGGGATAAATCCTGACATCTAGAGAGAAAAATATGAAAGTTATCATGTAAGTCTGGGGATACAAACAGAAGGCCACTACTAATCTTATTTAAGAACCAAGGGATTGTACATACTTCCTCTTCTACCATTCCTTCAAAAAGCCACGCTCTTTAGGGTTTGAAGGGAAAAAAAAGATTGCTGATATGGAGTTTTATCCCTTATTTCCAACTGATATTTCTTAGCCTTCTTTTTATTTATTTATTTGTTTGTTTATTTATTTATTTTTAGGTTTAGTTTTCAACATTCACTTCCACAAGATTTTGAGTTTCAAATTTTCTCCCCATCTCATCCCCCTCACCCCAAGATGGCATGCATTTTTTGTTCCCCTTCCCCTAATCTGCCCTTCCTTCTATCTCCCCCCCCACTTCTCTGATCCCCTTCCCCTTCTATTTTCCTGTAGAGCAGGAGAGATGAATATACCCCATTTTCTCAATTTCTTATTTCCCAGTTGCCTGTGAAAACAATTTTTTAACATTTGTTTTGGAACCTTGGGTTCCAAATTTTCTCCCTTCCTCCCTACCCACCCACCCTCATTGAAAAGGCAAGCAACTCAATACAGGTTATACATGTGTAGTCACGCAAAATACTTCCATAGTAGTCATGTTGTGAAAAACTAACTATATTTCCCTTCATGCTATCCCCCCATTTATTCTATTCTCTTTTGACCCTGTCCTTCCTTAGAAGTGTTTGCTTCTGATTACCCCCTCCCCACTATCATCTCCCTGCTCATTTGTCTCCTTCCCCACCTATTTTCCTGTAGTGTAAGATAGATTTCCATACCAATGGAGTGTGTATGTCATTCCCTTCTTAAGCCAAGTTCTATGAGAAAAAGATTCACTCATTCCCTCTCACTTTCCCCCCATTTCTCCTCCACTGTAAAAGCCTTTTCTTGTCTGTTTCATGTAAGATAATTTACACCATTCTATTTCTCCCTTTCTCCTTCTCACAGTATAATCCTCTCTCACCCTTTAATTTTGTTCTCCAGTTATCACCCCTTCATCTTCAACTCACCCTGTGCCCTCTATCTATCTACCTACCTATCTATCTATCTATCCATCTATCTATCTGTCTATCTACATATAATTTTTCCCTCCAACTACCCTAACATTGACAAAGGTCTCATGAGCTACAAATATCATCTTTCCATGCAGGAATGTAAACAGTTCAACCTTATCAAGTCTCTAATGATTTCTCTTTCTTATTTACATCTTCATGTTTCACTTGAGTCTTGTATTTGAAAGTCAAATTTTCTATTCAGCTCTGGTCTTTTCAGCAAGAATGTTTTAAAGCCCTCTATTTCACTGAATGATCATCTTTTCCCTTGAAGGATTATACTCAGTTTTGCTGGGTAGGGGATTCTTGGTTGTAATCCTATCTCCTTTGCCCTCTGGAATATTATATTCTATGCCCTGCAGTCCCTTAATGTAGAAGCTGCTAAATCTTGTGTTATCCTGATTGTCTTTCCACAATACTTGAATTGTTTCTTTCTGATGCTTGTAATATTTTCTCCTTGACCTGGGAACTCTAGAATTTGGCTATGATATTCCTAGGAGTTTTCCTTTGGGGATCTCTTTCAGGAGGTGATCAGTGGATTCTTTCAATTTCCATTTTGCCCTTTGGTTCTAAAATATCAGGGCAGTTTTCCTTGATAATTTCTTGAAAGATGATGTCTAGGCTCTTTTTTTGATAATGGCTTTCAGAGAATCCAATCATTTTTAAATTCTCTCTCCTGGATCAATTTTCCAGGTCAGTTGTTTTTTCCAATGAGATATTTCACATTGTTTTCTATTTTTTCATTCTTTTGGATTTGTTTTACAGTGTCTTGAATTTTCATAAAGTCACTAGCTTCCAATTGCTCCATTCTAATTTTTAAGGAAGTATTGTCTTTAGTAAGCTTTTGGACTTCCTTTTCCATTTGGCCAATTTTGCTTTTTAGGGCATTCTTCTCCTCATTGGCTTTTTGGCCCTCTTTTGCCATTTGGGTTAGGCTATTTTTAAGGTGTTATTTTCTTCAGTATTTTTTGGATCTCCTTTAGCAAGTTGTTGAATTGTTTTGCATTATTTTCTTGCATCCCTCTCATTTCTCTTCCCAGTTTTTCTTCTACTTCTCTTACTTGTTTCTCAAACTCCTTTTTAAGCTTTTCCATGGCCTGAAACTGATTCATATTTTTCTTGGAGGCTTTGGGTTGCAGGAGCTTTGACTTTGTTGTCTTCTTCTCGTTGTATGTTTTGATCTTCTTTGTTTTCAAAGAAAGATTCTATGGCCTGACTTTTTTTGCCCAGTTTGCTCATGTTCCCAGCCAAATACTTAACTTTTAAACTCTTTGTTAACATAGGGGCCTGCTTCCAGTATAGAGAATGCAGTGTCCCAAGCTTCAGGGATTTTGTGCAGCTGTTTTCAGAGATACTTCTAGGGACCTATAAATTTCTGGTTCTTCCAAAGTGGTATGATAAGGGGTGAGGTGTTTTCTCCTTTCCTGGCCTGCGCTCTGGTATATGAGTGACCACAAGCACTCTTTTCTGTCTTGGAACTGTGAGAAGGATTTCCTCTCTACTGCCACTACATGTTCCACCATGCCAGCACTTCTCCTTGCCCCAGGACCGCTACCCAGTACTGTGACCCAGATCTAAGCACAGGCAAAAGTATAAGCCCTAACAATTTGAGCTATCCAAAAATGATGTGGATAGGCAAAGCAAGAGAATCTTGCACCAGCAGAGAGATCCCTACAATCCCTCTCTGATCAACCACTCGATTCCCCCTCAGTCTGTGGACCAGAAGTTCCTGAAGCAGCTGCTGCCCCAGGGCCAAGCTTGGGGACTGGAACTGGACCACACTTCTCTCTCTCACTGCAGTCACAGACTTTTCCCACTGACCTTCAAAATTGTTTTTGGTGTTTGAGGGTTGAGAAGTCTAGAAACCACCACAGCTGCCTGTGATTCAGTCCTCTGAGGCTTGCTCCAGGTTCGCTGAGGCCTGCCTTGCCTACATGCCCTCGCCAAACTGCGCTCTTCTCCCTGCTCTGCATGATATAACTTTCTGATCAACCATCCAGGCTGTCTTGGACTGTAAATTTGTTTCACTCTGTCTTTCTGTGGATTCTGCTGCTTTAGAATTTTTTTAGAGCCATTTTTATAGGTATTTGGATGGGTTTGTGGGAAAGCTCAAGCAAGTTACTGCTTTTATTCCATCATCTTGGCTCTGCCCCCCTCTTTTTTTCTTTTAATCTACTCACTTTGGAATAAACTAGTAAAAGGTATTCTCTGTTTTTATTAACAGCCTTCATTCTACTCACTATAAATGCATTTTGGTACATAATCCCAATGCCTGCAGAAGAGCAGCCAAAGCTGTAGAAACAAAGAATTGTCACTTAAGTCTGCCAAAATGCTCTCTGAGATATAAAAGTCACCATTTTCACAAGGCATTTATGGATGCATTTATGAAGAACATTACACTGCTCTATAGAACTGAGAATATAAGAAATGGATGATGAAAAGAGAGTGGAATGCACTTACATCCTTGGTGATGCATCATCTCTGTTTTTGTAACTACAGATCAGCCAAGTGAATCCACCTAAATGAAACCTTATACCCTGGTTGAATTAACTTGGCTACTGTTAATAGATACTTGGTTCTCCTTGAACCAAGTCTGGATAGAAGAGAATAGTGGGACCCTATTATTTTCTTTTGTTCTTAACAGAGGGAGATATTCTTCTCTGACATCAGATAGAAGACTTAAGGTACTTATATTATTTAATTATCATTAGTCATAATTAGGATCATTTAGGGGTGTATGTATGTGTATGGGAGGAAGAGAAAGAGTGAGTGAGTGAGAGAGAGAGAGAGAGAGCTGGCATATGGAAAGAAGGTCCATCTTGTTTCTGGCTTGATCCCAAAAAGGCAGGACTAGAAGAAATGAGTGAAAGTGGAGGAAGGTAGAATTCAAATTTTCAACTTGAGATAGAGACAAACTTCCTAACAATTATAAGTATCCAAAAGTGGTCTAAGCTTAGGTTCCTCCTTACCAGACATCATCAAATGGATTTTTTTTTACATTTACCCCAATTTGATTTAATTTATTACAGCAAATAATCATCATGTGCAAAGACACCATTTTAAAGATATAAAAATGAAAGATGACATAGCCCTTGTTTTTAAAGACTTACAATCCACTGGGTGCGTGGGTGGGTCATAATGGGTACAAAGATAAGATAGAATGTTGTAGGGGTCTAAAAGTTAATATAGCTAGGTGAATTAGCCATAATTATAATTAATGTGAATGAAGAATCCTGTGAAGGGGTCACATATGCCCTATTTTTTTTTAAAATTACTTTATTTTACATTTATGGAACAAAACAAGCATTTTCATAACACAGGACAATAAAAAGATGATTGCGCATGAAACTGCAAACCTACCATGTAAAACTTGCCATTTCCTCCAAATATACAACAAAGTTATCATGTAAATTTCTTTTCCCCCCTTTTTTTCTTTTATTTTCTTCTCTCCCTGCCTCTCCCAAGATAGCTTTAATTAGACATAAATACACACACACATACATACATATATGTATATAAAATTGTTCTCTACATACTTCTATTTATCAGTTCTTTTTCCAGATGCAGATAACATTTTCTTCATATGTCATTTATTTTTAATTTGTGTATTTATAATTGTCAAAATTACTAGGTTGCTCAAAGTTGTTCTTAAAAATACTACTGTTGTTACTGTATACAATGTTCTCCTGGTTCTGCCCACTTTGCTCTTCATCATTTCTTGCAAGTCTTTCCATGCCCTTCTCAGTTCATCGAGCTCATAATTTCTTTATTTTTTAAAATTGTTCATTGGCTTTAATGAACTGTCTGCCATTAGAAAAGTTTCTCAAGACACATAAATCCTAGCTTAAAATTACTAAGTGTCCATGTTATGGAGGACTCTGGTATAAGGAGCTTGGTAGTAGATTCAGTACTAGGCTTGGAATCAGGAAGACTTCATTTCAAATTCCACCCCCGACACTTGTTAGCTGTGTGACTCTGGGTCAGTCACTAACTTCCATGTACTTCCTTGAACCAATCCCTTAGATCTATCTAGTAGGTTGCAGATTGGTTCTAAGAATCCCTAGTGCTAATGAAATCACAGATCCTTTGCCCTTCTTAGCAACACTTGCCAAGTTTCTCCAAATATGCCCTATGCAGTCATCTGTTTTAAACAGCAAGCCAACATGCAAAACTGAATAAAGCTTAACAAAATCTCTAAATTGTATCATTAATGAATAGTGCCAGATCTTATATAAATGGATATTTCAAACATGATGAAGACTATGTTACCAGTAGCTAAAGTTTCCAGATTTCTTGCTCTTTTGCAAAGGCCAAAGTTTTTGATACCAATATTTAGGGTTGTGGTTGTCTCTTGTTAGATACTGAATGTTCTAAGCCATATCCATGTCCCTCCCACAGCTGCAGTTTTAAATGGAATCTGCATACATAAAAATATGGAACACTTCATGAATTTGCATGTCATCCTTGTGCAGGGGCCTTGCTAATCTTCTCTGTATCATTCCAGTTTTAGTATATGTGCAGCCAAAGTGAGCATGAGCTCATCATTTCTTACAGCGTAGTAGTATTCCATCACAACCATACACCACAACTTTTTCACTCATACTCCAATTGATGGGGATCCCTATAATTTCCAGTTCTTTGTTACCATAAAGAGAGCTGCTATAAATATCCTATTCACATTCAAAATTATGATTATTATTTGTGAATTTCCTTCCATCTTATTTTTACTATTTTCTTTTTTAGCCTCTTGTTTTACTCTATCCGTGTTACTTATCTTCTCCCCCACCCTCCCATCCCCCACTTCACCCACCCCTCCAAGAGTCCCCCCCACACTCTTCTCTCACCTTTCAAAATCCCAAGTTACACACCCCTCTAAAAGTACCTCCCCAACTCTGTCCCTCCAGCTTTGTCACATCTTTATGTTCAGAAGACTCTACAACCCTTCCAGGTGCACATATTGTTTCCTCTTCAACCCAGATTAGAGTAAGGTTCCAACATTATCAGCCCTCTACCCCCACCTGCTTCCTCTGTATTAGTTATATCTTTCATGCCCCATTTTTATAATGAATTACTCCCTTTTACCTTTTCCTATCCAATTTTCTTTTTTAGGATCACCCCCATCATACACAACTCAGCCCCAACCTTTCTTTCAAGCTGTCTTAGTAATGATGACAGTTTTAATACTACTGACATTTACATATATGTGTGTATGTATGTATGTATGTATGCATGTATGTATGTATGTGTGTATATATATATGTATATATGAAATAAGTAAACAGTTTGACCTTAAGAATTTTGCATGACCACTTATTAGGAGTGTTGTAGAAGTAATTCCTGCTTATGGATTGGATTAGATGGCTGATGTCAGCTCTGAAATCCTGTGATGCTGTGATAAATGTGAATACACAGAGGAAATAATGTGGGAAAAGGTACCGCAAAGAGATTTTGATTTTTCAGAATCAAGAAAATGAACACTTAGTTTGTTGACTTGGTATCTGGCATATTTTGGAGGCTCCTCTTTCAGTATGATTTACAGCAGTAATACTTACATAGAGACCAGGGATGTAGCTTCTCTCTCTCCTACATTTAAACGGGCCAGGAGAGGGCTCATTGTTGAATCTTTGATCAGCAGGTACTGATTGCCTTAATGACAACACTATTTTAGAAAACATTTTAAACACATTACACAGCAGATTATTCTATTTTTCTAATGGAGCTGCCCTTGAAGAACCATTATGCCATTCCTTTCAAATGTTTAATAAAGAACAGGATTATAATGATCATGTTTGAGAATAGATTTTATGTGGCTGGGAATTGCTGTGTAGTAATCTTCCATTAAGCCATCAGGATGCTAAAATATATATATTTTTAGGGAAGTAGAGATGAGGGCTTCATTATATTGGTCTAATTAGCATTCCCTTTGAGGCTACATAGAAATACATTTTTAAAAAGACATGACCTTCCTCCTCATCATCATTAAAGAGTTCTTGTTTATCATTCTCTTCTGCTTGGCACTGTGACAAGCAGAGGGAGCAGTAGCCAGTTACCAGCCTTCATGAGCTTCCACTGTTAAACAGGCAGCATTGATGCAAATGGTTCCTTGGTAAGTTATTGTGGAACCCAGGGAGCTGTATGAACAAATTAAATAAAGTGCTTACATTGTCTATACTAAGGTGAACAACAGTAGAAAACATTCAACTATCAAATTTGAACTCATCATCTTGCATCTAGCTATAGAAATGTAGGAAGGCTGGTCAATGCATAGACAAAACTTACGCATTGAGCAAAAGATCAAAGTACCAAAAGTTAAGCTCTATGAGGCTGACAGAGGTCATCTAGTACAATGCTGTGATTTTAGAGAAGAGGAAAATAAGGTCCAGAGAAGTAAAGTGATTTATCTGAATTCACACAGGGACTTGAACCCAGAGCCTGTGATTCAGAGTTATGTAATAGATTTGGAGTCTAGAGGAATTGGGTTCAGATCCTGACTGACACACTTGTTAGCTATGTGATCCTAGGTAAGTCACTTAAACCTATTTTTAAAATACATATATATATATCTGTTTATATCTGTATGTATATATATGCATGTATGTATATGTGTATGTATGTATATGCATGTGTATATTCATGTGAGAGCCTTTTTTAAAAACTCAGATACTCAAGGCAGTGTGCCATTAATGGTTAGAGAGCTTGCCTTAGAGTAAGGTAGACCTAGGTTCAAATTATGCTTTTGACATCTACTATCTCAATGACCCTGGGAAAATCATTTAATTTCTCAGTTCTCCCAAGCAAAGGAAGGGTTTCTATTTTTTGGGCGGTAGGGGAGGCTACCGATTAGTGAGTTATGAAAGACATGCAAAAAGGAGCATCAATAAAGTATTTTTATATACAAAGAAGAAAAAAGAATTACAGGAGGGGACACAAAGCAATAGGGCGAATTTGTTATTATCATGTCCAATTCATTATACATATATACTTCTTAAAAATAAACTGAATGTAACAGAAGTTCACGGTATCTTAAACAACCCTCTTTCTTATCATTTGTATATTTAAGTAGGGAATCTAACAGATCTAGGGGAGAAGGGAGTGCAATACATGCTGGGGGAACAGCTATCACAAAGGTACAGAGAAGAAAAATAGAATGCCATGTAAAGGCCAGATTGAGTAGACCATAGAATCGATGGAGGGAAGTACTATGTAATAAAGCTATACAGGTAGTTTGGCATAAGGTTGTGAATGGCTTTAAATTCCAACTGAGAAGTTTTTATTTGCTCTTTGAGTCAATGGGAGCCACTAAAATATTTACTGATTATGAAAATGTCATGTCTAGATCTGTGTTTTAGGCATATGAGTACAGAATGAATTGAGGCAGGAAGACCAATTAGGAGATTGTTACAATAGTTTAGGGAAGAAGTGATGAAAACCTGACTGTGAGTGAGAAGGAGACACATGTGAGAGATGTGAAGTAATGATAAAGTTTGGCAACTGATTGAATATATGGAATGAGAGAGTGAGGAATTGAGGATGACCCCATGAATGGAGGGATGATAGTATCTTTGACAGTAATAGGAAAGTTTGGAAAATAGGTTGAGAGTAGAGATCATGAATTCTGTTTTGGACATGTTGAGTTTGAAATGCCTATGGGACATCCAGATGGAAATATCCAATAGGCAGTTGGTGATATTAGGAGTTCAGGAGAGAGACAAGGATTACATATGTATGGGCAT
The DNA here is from genome assembly GCF_900497805.2 of Vombatus ursinus. Lineage (NCBI taxonomy): Eukaryota > Metazoa > Chordata > Mammalia > Diprotodontia > Vombatidae > Vombatus > Vombatus ursinus. The sequence goes on along the minus strand of NW_020950792.1, from coordinate 647,473 downwards.
CAACCTCAGAGATGATAATTAAATCCAAGGGAGCTGATACAAATTAGGTATAGTATCCCAGTTTTTTGGCATAGAATTGAGGCTCACTAACTATAATTTGGTCAGCTAGGTAGTACAGTAGATAGAGTGCCAGGCCTAAAATCAGGAAGACTTAATCTTCCTAAGTTCAAATCTGGCTTCAGATACTTACTAGCTGTGTGACCCTGGGCAAGTCACTTAACCCTGTTTACTTCAGTTCTTTATCTCTAAAATGAGCTGGAGAAGGAAATGGCAAACCACTCCAGCATCTCTGCCAAGAAACCCCAAATGAGGTCATGAAAAGTTGAACATGACTGAAACAATTAAACAAACTATAATTTAGCTCTTCTGGTCTAGGAGTGTGGGGAATGGATGACAATAAAGTAGACTAAAGAAACACTTTAAGAATGCAAAGTTGCTTTGAAAAAAATATGCAGTGCAAGGAATTCAGTGAAACATGATTCTCATCCATTATTATGAGTCATAAGTTACTGGTAAACATAAGTAATAGCTACAGACAGACTATTCAGAGAGACATCCAAAAACTTGGAATGGGGTGGTTCTTCCCAAAAAAAAAGACTTGGAGTCATACTCAAGATTGAAAAGCATAGTCATGAAAAGTGGTGAGACCTGTAACTGGGCCTTGCCAGAGTAAACCCAAGAACTGTAATAGTTATTAGGATGACGGTGATAATAATAGCTAACATGTACATAACACTTTAAAATTTTCAAAGCATTTGCATATGTTAATGAGTTTGATTTTTATAACAATTCTCTGAGGTAGGTGCTTATTAGTGCTATTATTATGCATTTTACAGATGAAGACACTAAAACATAGATGGGTTATGGACGTCCCATAGGCTTTTCAAATTCAACATGTCCAAAACAGAATTCATGATTTCTACTCTCAAATCTATCTTCCAAACTTTCCTATTACTGTCAAAGATGCTATCATCCTTCCATTCATGGGGTCATCCTCAACTCCTCACTCTCTCATTCCATATATTCCATCAGTTGCCAAACTTTATCATTACTTCACATCTCTCACATGTGTCTCCTTCTCACTCACAGTCAGGTTTTCATCACTTCTTCCCTAAACTATTGTAACAATCTCCTAATTGGCCTTCCTGCCTCAAGTCTCTCTTCAATTCATTCTGTACTCATATGCCTAAAACACAGATCTAGATGTGACATTTCCATAACCAGTAAACACTTTAGTGGCTCCCATTGACTTGAACAGCAAATAAAAACTTCTCAGTTGGAATTTAAAGCCATTCACAACCTTATGCCAAACTACCTGTATAGCTTTATTACATAGTACTTCCCTCCATCGATTCTATGGTCCACTCAATCTGGCCTTTACACGGCATTCTATTTTTCCTCTCTGTACCTTTGTGATGACTGTCTCCCCAGCATGTATTGCACTCCCTTCTCCTCTAGATCTGTTAGAATCCCTACTTCAATATACAAATAATAAGAAAGAGGGCTGTTTAACTAGCCCAGGGTCATACAACTTTTAAGTATCTAAAGGAGTATTCAAATTCAATCCTTCCTGATTGCATGGACCACACTATCTATTGTGATGCCACCTAATTCCGTGATTATGATGATGTCATGTCAATAAGTTAAGGCTTTAAGTTTACTAAATTATTTTACACATATGCATTGTGGACTTTTGGTTGTACATTGGTCTTCACTGATGTACCCCATGTCTCTGTAGTAATTACTACTAGAAGCAGTAGCATTCAGTAAAAGGACAGTAATTTCTAACATGCAGTAGGTAACTGGCTCTATCCTGTAAAGAATGTAGTATTGAATATTCCCATCTTTGCCTTTGTCATAAGTATTTCAGTACTGTTTCCCTGAAGGATCTGGCTATGGTGATATGATGTGCTCCAAGATAAGCGTTATAATAGAAATCCTATGTTTGTTATGGAAATGTGGTAGTGTATGTTTTTCAGGAGCAGAGGAGATAAAGAGCAGAATGTTCATAAACTGACAGTGAATTTGTAAAGAATGGGGACGAAGAGGACAGGGAAAAGGGCATGGAATCATTATTTTAGATGATCTCAAGAATTTTGAGTTCTGACTTGGATTACTCTCCAAGCTTTTTAGAATTCCTGAAGCTTTGAGGTTGACTCTGGGTTTTATGAAAAAGCTGACTGGATTATACATATTTATTCCACACATGGTCTCTTCTGTGAAAATAGAGACAGCACAGTACTGTATAGTGAAAAAGCACTTCTTTTTGCTACTGACTAACTTTGATTTGGGGCAAATTATAGAATCCAAGTCAGCTCTCAAGTTCCCTTCTTACTCTTCTCTCTTCCATCCATGCTATACATTCCCAGTTTCTTCAACAGTTCTCATATAGCTTGGGTTCCAGCCTCTTCACCATACACTCTTTTATTCATCTCTCTCAGAATCCATAGTTTCAAAGGTCCTTCAAACATTAGCTTTTCCACGAGATCTTGAATGATACCCCCAAGTACTGCATTCCTTCCAAAATCACCTTATATCTGTTTTGAATACACCCTGCGTATGTGCATGGTCTATGCTGGATATGTCTACATATGTATATGTTGTCTCCTCTAGCTAGATCATATTATAAAATCCATTAGGGCACGAGCTATTTTTTTACTATTGCTTTGTACAATCAGCACCTAGCACAATACCTAGAACAGAGTAGTTGTTTAATAATAAATGCTTATTGATTGATGGGCATATTCTAGTTTGTCAATGTTTGTGACAAAATGTGGCATCCAGAACTGACCTCAGATGTGGTTTGACTAGAACAGATTACAATACCAATATCATCTTCTTTGACCTGGAGATTTTGTTTCACTAAATGGAATTTGATTGCATGATTAGATATCACATCATACTGCCAACTTACAGCAACCTTATGGTTCACTAGCTCATCAAGATCTTTTTCGAAATAACCTGTTTTCCAGTCATGAGGTCTCCTTCATCCTAAACTTATGAAATTGATTTTTTAAACCCAAGTTCAGCACTTTATATTTGTTCCTATTAAATTTTATTTTTAACCTTCAACTCATATCCCATCCAATATCCTTTTGGAATTTATGTAACATTTCAATTTCCTCATCTAACAAATGAAGGGGCTGGAGTAAGTGACCTCTAAAGTTTGTTCTTTTTCTCACCTTTTGTGTTCTAATGGAATTGATTAAATAAATGATCATTAATTAATTAATTCATCAATTACTAAATATATGTAAGGTAACCAGCCTACCAGTTTGTCAGCATTATTTTTCCCTCTCCCCTACTTTCTTTGCCTCAGAATTTTCAGGAGTCCTGCAGCTCTGGGAGCATGGGCCCTTATAGGAGTATAGGGATGTGTAGTCTTCTTTCCTATTCTATCAAGTCTCACAGCTAACACAGGAAATAATATCATTGACCATGGACCCTTCAAATAGGAACAATAATGATACATATCTGGTTCAAGACCTTATTAGTTTTTCACCTAAGAAAAAAAAGAAGCTACCTTGTTGGCCATCGTGATTGAAAACGAGCTAACAAGTTCAGCTGGTTGTGTGTGTGTGTGTGCTGCATTCTAAAGGTTTCTGTCTAGCCTGAGTAATTGGACAATTTAGCCCAACACTTTTGGCTGATGCATTTTTTGTAGAGTGTTTTTCTCTACCAAACCTGGGAGCTCCTTGCTTATGAAAAACCCAAGCTGCATACTATTTTTGTTTTTAAGGGAAGACAGTACATACTTGCTCTTCCTCTGACTTACAACATTCCTCAAGTTTTATCGTTCACTTAGGAGCTCTGTCATTTGTCTTCAGAAGTCCTTTGAAATCCCAGAGATGAAGCCCAATTTCCTTCACAGATCAGTGGCTACTTTGTCTTAGCACCTTGCATAATGAAGATCTCATTCGCATACTGCTTAAGAATTATTTATTCACACAGATGGTAGAAATAGTCTTCCTGAAGGGTGGAGGGCTTTATAGAACCACAGGCATTAACAAGCCAAAATGAAGAAAAGGAGGTCATAATGAAGATTGGCATCCTTTTACCAAATTGGGTGAGCAAATTCTTGTAGTAGAAAGCTACTCAACTAGAGTTTCCAGGGTGGCAGGCTGTCACGTGGGCCTGGACAAGCATGTCATCTCAACAGGACAAAGCAGAGTGTTATATTTTGGTGCCTTCATTTGAATTCCAGTTTGAGCACTAACTACTTGTTTGACCTTAGGCAAATCAACCTAGCACTTAATATATTTCCTGGCACATAGTAGGTATTTAATAAATGTTTATTGAATTGAACCTTGCCGGACCTCATTTTCTTTATCTGTGAAATGAAAGATTTGGAATCTGAGGTCTCTTTCAATGTTCAATCTATGACATTATGATCTTATTGTCTGATTATCCCTTGTGTTAAACTCAAAGATATGTTTCAAAAATTGTTAGGAACTCTTCCTAGTCCCCTAGGAAACATCATCTTTGAGTCATCTATTATTAATTCATTATTAAGCACCTGCTATATTATAATTCCTGTGCCAGATACTGGACATACAAAGACAAAGGTGATTTGGTCTCTGGTCTGTAAGAATTTCCTCTGGAAGAAGTGGTAGTGGTGGTAGTTGCGGGTGAGGGGAGATGGCATGGTTTGTACACAAATAAATTAATACATATATAGTCATTATAAAGAAAAAAAATATTGAAGAGGGGAGAGCACTAGCAACCAAGAGAATCAGGAAATACTCCCTATTAGAGGGAACACTTGAGCTGAGCCTTGAAGGCAGCTAGAGATTCAAAGAGGAGAAGGTGAGGGAAGAATTTATTCTAGGTATGAGGAATAGTGAGTATGAAGGCATAGCGGTAGAAGATTTATGGGGAGCTGTAAGAGGGCCAGTTTGCTTAGAACACAGAGAGCATGAAGGAAAGTTGTCTCCATTTCCAGAGTTGAAATTAGTATTAGGTGGATACGAAGTCAGAGCCTGATAGCCAAAGATAATCAGATATATAAGATCATAGACTGGATGTTAAAAGGAACCTTACATTTCAGTCCCTTCATTTGACACATAAAGAAACTGAGGCCCCCAAAAGTTAGTTCGACAGGTAGTTCGTGGCAGAGTTAGAATTCAAAACCACCATAGCTGCAGTGATAGCAACAGTAAACACAACAAAGAAGATGATTCACTCATGGTTCAGGAGAATGGGATAGAGACTGTTTTAAGTAAATAGCTTGTACCCATATTTTCCCTCCGTGCACAGCCAGCATCTTACTTCACACCTCCATCATCTCTCACCTGGACTATGTCAACATCCTCCTAATCAGTCATTGATGCATTCTTCCCTCGCTCCTTCTCATCTCTGCTTCACATATTTTCCAAAATAATCATTCTAAAGTGTAGGTTGAACAATGTCATTTTCATACCGCAAAATCTTCAATGGATTCCTATTGCCTCTAGAATAAAATACAAGCTCTTTAAGCACAGTGGGGATGGGAACCCACAGTGACAGTAGGGTTAAATCTGGAACTCTTTCAGCATAGGTTAGATTGGCCAAGGGTTAATGAAAGGGAGGCATCTGGCTCAGGATTCATGTTTCTTGGAGCTCTGACACCCTTGGCAGCTTAAATTAACTAGAGCTAATTTACCTGTGAGGTAAGCCTTAGTAATAGTAGGAATTGAAGAGTTTAGAGGTAGAGGCGACCTTACTGATCATCTACCCCAACCCTTTCATTTTATGGATACAGAAATGGCTTCAAAAAAGTGAAATCACACTCCCAAGGTTTTACAGTTTGGTGAAGAAACAAGATTATATCTCAAATGATCTCACTCCAAATCACTTGCTCATTCCATTACACCTTAGCTCCTCTTTGTTGTTCAATCCTGTCTGACTCTTTGTGACCCTGTGGACCATAACATGTCAATATTGTCCATGGGGTTTTCTTGGCAAAGATAACAGAGTGGTTTGCCGTTTCCTTCTCTAATGGAGTAAGGCAAACAGAGATTAAATGACTTGCCTAGGGTCACACAGCTAGTATGTGTCTGAGGTCATATTTGAACTCAAGTCTTCCTGAGTCTAGGCCTAGTGCTCTACCCACTGAGCCATCTAACTACCTCCTATCTACTTCCCATTCCTCACCCCAGATAATGAAAGAAGTACAGTCCTGACCTTTGCTGTGTTTGGCACCCTTGGAATATTCATATTGATAGTATCATTAATATGGATTTGAAGACTGGTTCAAGTAGCAGCAACTCCAAGCATCTAAAAGGAAGCAATAAGTTTAGAGCAACCTTGCAAATAAGGTATGGCACATTTACTAGTCAAATAAAGATATTTAACCATCTATCCTTTCCCCTAGGAGGCACATAGGCTTTAAAATAAATGAAATCAGCATTTTTTATGACTTGTCTAACATAAATCATTATACTTTCTGTGCAAGGACCTATTTGCAAGTGGCATTTATAGCACATTAAATCAAAATCAACAGGGAAAAGAGGAATAAAATCTATTACATACCATACTTCAAAAAAGCATAGAAAATTTTCTAAATTTAACTAGGTTAATTTTAGTTGAGAAAAAAAATGTGAAGCCCAAAAGTTATTTTTGCTTGGGTAAGAGAGCATTTTTTTATATCTGCTGTGGATATCTGGGCAAAATGGAAACTGAGGGCCCACAGTAGAGCACCAGATTCCAAAATTAGGAACATCTATGTAGTAGATAGCAAGTCTATTACTTGTCTAGTATTAGGGAATCATAGTTTCAGTAGTGTAAGTAGCATTAGGTGTTAGGACAACCCAGGATGAAATCTGGGGCAACTTAAAGACATTGGGTATCGGGGCAGTTAGGTGGCGCAGCACATAGAGCTCTAGCCTTGGAGTCAGGAGGATCTGAGTTCAAATCTGGCCTCAGACACTTGACACTTAACTAGCTGTGTGCCCCTGGGCAAGTCACTTAACCCCAATTGCCTCACCAAAAAGCAAAAAAAAACAAAACGAAACAAAAAATAAGACATTGGATATCAAGAGTTGGAGGTGAGAATTCTGAAAACAAGCTCAGTTTTATCTGTTATCCTAATATCATAGCAATTAGCATTCCTATTTGAGTTTTACACCACTCTTGCCTATGTACTTAGGAGCTTGCATATTATGTTTAAGAAGAATACTTAAAAAAATTTTATTTATAAGACAACATGGTATAGTAGAGTGGAAAGAATATTAGGCCTGAAGTCAGCAGATCCATGTTTGAATTTTGCCTGTCACTTATTAACTGTGTGATTACAGACAAGGCAAGTTACCTCTCACAATGTTCACTTCCACACCTGGAAAACAGGGATAATTATGTTGTGCTACATATTTTAAACAGGCATTACAAAGAAAACATTTTTTAGGCCTTTAATTCCTATATGCATGTGAATTGTTATTCCCAAATATGACAGGTTATAATTGATGAAGAGGAGGCTTTTTGGAGGCAGTTAGATGGCATAATGGGTAGAAGTGCTGAGAGTCAGGAAGACCTGAGTTCAAGTTCTGTCTCAGATGCTAGCTGTTTGACCCTTGGCAAGTCACATAAACTCTCAACCTCAGTTTCCTCATTTTTAAAAGGCATTTAAATCTTCTCAGTACTCCAAGCAACTTTCTAAGATTCACGTTGCAGACAAGGCACCAACTTGTTTTGGTAGAGGAAATTTCCTCATCTGGGAATTCTCTTTACCAATGAAATCTCCCCTCTAGTCTCTCTATTCCTTGATTTTCTGAGTCTTTTAAGCTTATATGACGGCATTTTAAAAATTCCATTCTATCATTTTATTCTTCCTTCTTGTACTGCATTGAAAATTTCAATCTTCATGCTAAGAAATGATTGATCATATCTGGAACCAACATATTTGAGGCCAACAATAAAATGTCCACATGGAAGAAAGTGACTAAAATGTCCAAATCCTTTGATGTAGATATTCCATTACTAGGCACATATCTCCAGGAGGTCAATGAGGAAAAGGAATCTTATGTATATTTTGCTATTTTGTTTCCAGATTATTTTATACACACATATATATATCTATATATAAATATACATATATGTATATACCAAAATATTTACACCAACACTTTTTATACTAACAAAATAGCTGCAATCTGAAATAAAATAGCTTCCCACAGATTAGGAAATGGCTAAACAAATTATTGTACTGTAATATAATGACATATTACCATTCTGTAATAAATACTGACTATGTTGAATATATGAGAAGACTAATGTGAACTGATACAAAGTGAGGTAAGTGAAGAACCAGGAAAACAATATACATAATTACTATAGCAATGTAAATGGAGAGGCAACCAAAACAAATCAATAGAAACCAAATGCTATGAAATTTTAGTGATCAAACTTTGTTCCAAAGAAGAGCTATAAAGAAGGTACTTTCCATTAGGTTTTTGTAAAGGTGGGAGACTCTGGGTATGGAACACTGCAGATTTTTTAATAAGTTTTTTTTTAAACTATCTCCCCCATGTGCTTTTAAAATTCTTTGTTATAAGGGGTTGCTCTCTGGGATAGGATTAGGAGAGGGATACATTGGGAAATGTAAGCCACATGAAAGCAAAACTTATCAGTATAAATTTATGGTTTGTTTTGAATAGTGTCAGAATGCTGTCATAGAGTAATAGACTCAGAATTAGAAGATGATTCAGTGGTCAGCTAGGTCTGATTATAGATTTCCTCTGGAGATAGGGCTGGATGACCATTTTTGTGGATGATATAGTTGCTGCTGTCCATTCATTTTCAGTTGTGTGTGACTCTTCATGACCACATTTGAGGTTTTTTTGGCAAAGAAACTGGATATTTTGCCATTTCATCATCATCATCATCATCTTCATCCAAAGATACTTTGCTGTTTCCTTCTCCAGCTCGTTTTACAGATTAGGAACTGAGGCAAATAGAGTTAAATGACTTATTCAGCATCACACAGCTAGTAAATATCTAAGACCAGATTTGAATTCAGAAGGATATTATAGAGGGAACTTTTAATCACTCTGACCAGATGACTTCTGAGAGCTCTTCCAGTTCTGAGAATTGAATAGACTTGAATGCTAAAGGGAATATTCACTCCCCTCCACCAAAAGGCTGCTAATGACTGTCTTGGAACAAATTGGCTCTTGAGGGGGAGGGCATATATTTCTTAATATCAAATCTACCTTTAGCTTTACTATATTTTCAGAACCTTTTACACAATTGAGTGAAAAAAATACCCATGTCTGCAATGAAGGTGCCCTGAGGTGTTTACTCCCTTAACGTACGTTCCAATCAGTGACTTTTGAGGAGAGTGTCGATACACTGAAAATAAATCAGATACCCTTAGTCCTTCTCTCAAGGTATCAGTGGTCATGTCCACAACTTTCATAGTGAGATACTCTCAAAAATCCCAAAGAAAGACTCAGTTCTCTAAAAGCTTAACAAGTTGATCAAGAAATTATTATCCATTTTCCGCTTCTACACTGGACATATGCAGCATATGTATATGAAAATATCACTTTTGTTTATTTTCAGTTATCCTCACCCAAATGCTCTCTAGCATGTCTCTCCTCTGGCTCATAGATCAAAAATTGTCTATTTTCTTGACATACAATTCAATTCCATTGCTAATTTATATAATCTCTTCTTTTTGAATTGTTTCTTTTCATCGTTATATCCTAATTGTGAGTCATATTCTACTAAATATTAATAATTACTGTCAACTTTAGTTGACAAAGGTCAACTTTAACTTCTTTCATCATGTTCTCTAGGCCATTGGATTTAACTATATTTTAAGCATCTGTGAATAGACTTCTGATGCCATGACTCCTACTCCATTTATGTCATGGTAGCCCCTATCTCCCCCCACCTTTTAATTTCTTTTAGCATACTTGCCCATGGATTCTTCTAAAGAATTCAAGAAACCCCAATGTATGAACTACTGTACAAAAGCCCAGAATTAACATTAAATAGTTTGCTGGGTCTATATGACATTCATTAAGTTTGGAGGCTAGTTAAAGAGGGTTAACAGTTATGTCATGAATTTAGACTATAGATAGACTTAATGATATTTTTTAATCTGTTTCTCACCCTTGCTATATGTGAGCCACGAGGCTCTCTAAAATCCCTAAGTGTAATATCTATGTAGATAACGTTCAAGTGAAAGGGAGTATGCCCTTAGTTTGGGGTATATATAGGTTTTTAGCTTTTGTTTGCTATTCCTTTCATGTAACACAATGCCAGACAAATAGGAACATTACGCACACACACACACGTACACACACATGTGTATGTATGTATATGTGTGTATGTGTGTGTGTGTGTGTGTGTGTATTTTTGATTGAGTACCTACTACTTGTCAGGCCTTGTACTAGGTAGGTACTGGGGATACCAAAGCGATCAAAAGGAGAGAAAAAGTCTATGTCCTCAGGGAAATTGTATTCAAATTTCGGATAATAATATGTGCATACATTAGCAAATATAATATATATCTATATTTACACATATTTACTAAGTAGTATATGACACATTATTTTTGCTAATATGTGCAGATAATAAACACACACACAAAGTAAATTGAGATGGGAGAACATGAGTAATTAAAAGGGATCACAATAGTCCTCATGTAGTACACAGCACTTGAGCTGAGTCTTGCAGCAATCTAGGGAATTTAGGGAATTTACAAGACAGAAGTGAGAAGGGAAGGCATTCCAGTCATGGAATTTTCAGCCTCTGAAAAGACCCACAATTGGAGATGAGAAGCAAGTAAGCCATTTTGGTTTGTATGATAAAGAGAGTAATATGCAAAAAAAAAAAATTACCAGGGAAGTAAGCTCAAACCATATTGTGAAGGATTTCAAATCTTAAACAAAGGGCTTTCCTAAAGACAAGACAGAGCCAATGGAACTTTACGAGCAGAAGAAGCCACGTGATCAGGTCTGTACTTTAGGAGGACTACTTTTGCTTCTATGTAGATGTTGGATTAGAGTGGAGTAAAGATTGAAGGGATGGTGACTAATTAAGAAGCTACTTTGATAGTTCAAGTGTGAGATGACAAGACCCTGACCTTGGTGGTGACCATGTAAGGGAAAAGAAAGGGTCAGATGTGAGAGATACTGTGAGGGCAGAATTAATAAGACTTAGCAACTGATTGGATATGGGACAGAGTGAGAGTGAGGGAAGTGTTGAGGGCTACTCTGGGGAAGTGAACCTGAGTGAATGAAAGTTTGGTGGATGTGGAGGAAAATATACTGAGTTCTGTGTTGGACATCTTTAGTTTGAGATACTTTCAGTGTATCTAGTTCTAAATGTCCATTGGTTGGCTGTTGGTGATGTGGGTCTTGTGTTCAGAAAAGGAGATTTGGTGGGGACAGGATCAAGGGCACATTAACACTTTTCCTGTGATGGTTATCCTGTGATGTTCCATTCGATTGTAAACTTAAGTTCAAGGACCTTAAGTTCAGGGAAGCATTTTGTGCTCTTCCACTGTAGCACCCTAGTGAATGGTCCACAGCAGATGATCAGTTAACACTTGCTAACTTGCCTTGAATATTTTGAGAAATCATTATGTGATATGAATTTAGAATTGAAATATAACTTCTCTGTGAGTAGTCATTTGTGTGTGTGTGTGTGTGTGTGTGTGTGTGTGTGTGTGTGTGTGTTGTTCTCCAAATCTACTTGGGGAAAGGAAGCCTGATAAAGAAACAAAATGGTAGAATGGCATCTTCCTCATGTCTTCACCGTTAATGAATAAATTGCTGCAGCCGTGTCTTAATTGTCCCGATTCATGAGTGAAGAGCGTATGTATAGCATAAGAGATTAAGACAATGAGGAAATACTATACAGGGAATGGATCAGAAAAGTGATGGAGATAGACATTTGAAGGCTTAGATAAATTCAGGAAAGAAACATAGTGTTGTCTTTCATCATTATTTTTTCCTGGAAAAAAGAGGAAAAAAGTTTTTCCTAAGTTTTTCATCTTTATCTTTACATTTCTAAAGATGACAAATATGACAAAATAAATTGTACAAATTATATTTTAGTGCTTCTAAACTGAAAATAGATTGGTTATTTAGATCTGTTAAAACAATATTAAAAATAAGTTTATGTATGTTTCCATAAGTATATTCTTCTTAGGGGATGTAAGGACTTAAGGAAGGATACATTTCCTCTCCTCTAACATCCCCAATTTTGCTAATTGCAGCCTTTAACATTTCTAAAATTGTATATTTTCCAAATCCATGTCAGAATTTTTCAGAAAAAGAAACCTTATAGTCTACACAAAATCTCAGTCAGAAGGAACCTCTAGTCCAACTCATGTCTGAATAAGAATACTCTCCATAGTCAATCGAGCACTACTAGGCATTTACTAAAGTGTTAGACACTATGCTAATCCCTGAGGATGCAAAGAAAGGCCAAACCATGGTCCCTGCTTTCAAGGAGCTCATCTTCTTATGAGGAAGACAATATGCAAATAATGATGCACATGTAAGTTCCATATAGTATAAATGGAAAGTAAACTCATAAAGAAGACTCCTGCTAGAGTTTTGGGAAGGGTACAGGGAGGGTCCAGGAAAGGCCTATTGTAGAAGAGAAGATGTGAGTTAACTCTTGAAGAAGACTAGGAAAGCAAGGAGGTAGAAGTGATAAGGAGAACAATCTAGCTGTACAGCGCAACTAGTGGAAAAACAAATGGAATTGGGAAATAGCGTCTTATGTGATGAGCAAGAAGTAGGTAGTGCAATTGGAATCTAGAGTATGTTGGAGTAAATTATAAGAGTCCTAGACAGATAGGAAGGGGCCAGGTCATGAAAAGCTTTACATACTATGACAAGCTTTTGAAATGCATAGAGCATCCTAAATGAGTTGATCATCTAGCCTATGTTCAAAGAATTTCAGTAAGAGGGAACACATTGCTTTCTAAGGCAGCCCAGTCTACTTTTGAACATTTCAAATCTGCCTCCCTTTGATTTCCACCATAGCTCCTAGTTCCACCCCTTTAGGAACAAACAGAACAGATGTGATCTTTCTTCCGTTTGACAGCTTTTTATATACTTGAACACAGCTATCTCATACCCTATAAGTCACACTTATCACTCAGGCAACACAATCACCTTGAGCCTTCCATCTGATTCTAGAAAGGGATATTTCAACATGATGAGCCACACTATCCCTCTCCATCCAGGCTTAGTTCAAGTTGCTCCCAAGATTCAGAATGAGCCTCCCAGTATTCAGAATCGGCAGCTGAGTTACACCACTGAAATAGGGTACAAGGTATCATTGCTGGGTCCTTGGTCTGATTGATTACTTTAAAAGAGAAATGTCACTTTACCAGGAATGAAAGTGTACTCCATTTTCATTTACTACTTCCCTCTTCTGACCTCCTCAGTTCTATAGAAGTATTATATACTTTAGAAGAGGGTCTGCAAATAATTTGTGATAATGGAAGCTTTTCGATCCTAGGAGGTACTTGGCAGCCATCACTGACAACTCTTTCTTTCAGCAGTTTTTGCTCATTTGCAGGCTCTGGGCTCTCTCACTAAAATGGATTTAACCTAAGTGAAGAAGATACTAATAAGATTCTAACAAAAGACATCCTTTACTGGTTTTTCCAGAAGGATAGGGAGCATAACATCCTGGAATGAATGAAAGAGTGACAAAAGTCAGAGAAAGAAACATCTGAAGGACATAAGGGAGGAAAGTATAATGGGCTCAAATTCCACATCAGCCAACTGTCATTTCACCATACCCCAGGCTCCAAAAGACAAGACTCTTTAGGAGAAATGCATCCTAACCATCTTCTATCTTGTTGGTGTTGCTTACTCCAAACCAAACCTGACTCAAAACCTGACCTCTTGAACTTAGCCTCCTGTTGCTTTATTATCCTGGTATGGTTTGGGGAGGATAGTAGTGTTTAGTGGAAAATGAGCCATGACGTATATACATGCATACACACATACATACATAACACACATATACACATGCATACATGCAGAGATATGTACATACATACCCATGTACATAGAAACATATTGTGTACCTGAGAGGAATGATTATTAATAACCAATGATTTGGGGAGATCCAGAGATTTCTCCCTTTTTTTAAATACTAATTTCAGAAGTTCAGTCTCTTGAAGGACATTACTGATAATGAGACTGGACTAACTCTCTTTCTTGTTCAGCCCCCACCCAGGTGGGGAAGCCATTGTGCTCTACTCAGGTTTGGATGGGGATAAATTCTTTGAATAGATTGTCCAAGGCTGGGGGTGATTTAGAAGCAAATGACATAATAAAAGTTCATTTGAATAGGTTCAGCTCCTCATTGTAATAACCATTCTCTCATTAATTGTTAACCAATCAGAGTTGGTTGCCACCCTTGGGAATAACCCTCTTCCAAAGGGCATATAAGCAGTGAGCCTGCTGCCATGATTGTCTTTGGTCTAAGAGAGAGATGACTAAGTAACCATCCTTTTATTAAGATGCTGGTATTATTAATTACCCAGAAATTGTGTCTCTCGAACTTTTTAAATGCCACAGGACCCAAGGCTATGGAAATGTTTGTATGTATAAATGTGTGTACTGTATATGTATGTATAATATATACCCTTGAACATGAGCTTTGATGCTTCCTGGTTGATGCATGCTTAAAAATATTGGCACATTTCCATTCTGATTGAATTGTAAAATGTATTAAGCCTAACACTTATCATATCAACATTTTGTTACTTGTGCCTTTTTGCCTGTTGAAGCTTTAATGTGATTTAAAGTCTCATTCCTTTTGGAAGCTGAATCTTTCCCACAGATAAATTTCTCCATGACTAACTAACATTGCAACCTTCTGTTGGTAGTTCTATTAGAATTAAAACCCCAGATTGAAGTAAAATTGAAATCTAATCCCACATTACTATGAAAGGGATGCACGGGACACCCTGGTTTGCAGAGTTAGCTGCAGGACAAGTGACTGCAACTTCAGCTTACTCTTACATAGGTGGATCAGAAGCCCCCAGCATGTTTACCTTTAGGGTGGCTTATAGAGCCATCTGGCAGCACACATCAATCTTACTTGTAGTCAGCTTGCCCATTGGCTAACTTCACCTTTTCTTGGGTTTAGGAGCAGCAATTCAAAGGGGGTATCATAAAAATAACTCATCAGTACCTATGATACAATACCTCTTTCCCTACCATCAGTGTGTTAATCCCACCTTCCCTATACATAATGACTGCCACCTTTTAAAATCTGTCCCTTCCTTAAAGTATAGAACCAGCTGTCACAAAATACATGAAGTCTTCCCTGATTCCCCCTCAAATGTCCAAATAATGTATATTACCATTTGTGGTCTCTTCTTATGTACTTATCATAGATAGATGGATAGACAGACAGACAGACACATAGATAGACAGATATAGATATTATAGATATATACACACATATATATCATATATATATATATATATATTACTCACATATACATCACATATATGTCACAGGTATTTGTGTCTTTGTCTTATCCATGGGACAGATGGGATAGTGGAAAGATGCAGTAGCTGCAGGTACTCATCATGCATTGTCTCTGTCTTTTGCTTTGAAGTCATAATCCAGAAGAGACAAGAAAGTCAAATATGAAATTAGAAGAATTGACTTTGCATCATTGCTCAGCCCCTTACTACCTATGTAACCTTAGACAAGGTGTTTAACATTTTGAGGCATGTTTCCTCATCTATTGAATTAGTGAATTGGACTAGATGATCTTTAGTTCTTGCCAACTCTAGGTCTATGATTCTAACAGATTTCAGTTTTATAGCTCAAGAAGAACACATGAAGAGTCCTAGGTTCTCTTGGCAATAATTTGCTGTGTGACCTTAGGTAAATCACGTAATATCTGTGGGCTTCAGTTTACCTAGTTAGCAAGTGGGGGATACCTGATTTGCTTATCTCTCAGATGATTTTGGCAAGATAATTAAGATAATATATTAAAAAATACTTCTCATCTCGATTTCCTGACTTCCTTTAAATTCCAACTATAATTCCTTTACATAATCCTTCTTAATTCTAATGCCTTCCCTCCATTAATTATTATCCTGTACATAGCTTGTTCATACACACACACATATTTATCTATCTATCTATCTATATGTTTGTTTGCTTGTCTTCACCATCAGATTGTGAGCTCCTTGAGGGAGTTTGTCTGTTTTTTGTCTTTCTTTGTAGACCTGGTGTTTATCACAGTCCCTGGTACATAATGGGCACTTAAAATGCTTATTGACAATTTATAAAGTGATATAAGTGCAAAATACTATTTCATAATTTCTGATAAATTGAACTGTCTTATCTTTGTACTATTTGTGAAGAAAAGGTTTGCTAAACAAATCAATAGTTTAAATAAACTTAAAAGGGTAATGTTTAAGGGCGAGGACAAAAGAAGTATGTTCATATGCTTAGAAGAATCTATGTTCAGACATACAATTAATATGTGATTACAAATGAGTCATCTAACCATTAAAAGAGACCCAACAGGATTTTTATTGGCAACATTTTATTAGTAGCTATTTCTCCTTACTGTATGTATTTGAAAATCATAAATCTGTATTTATTTTTAAACATTTTGAATTTTAGATATTTCATATCCAGCTGTTCATCTCCCACATCCACCATCAAGTTAATCTGAATTAGTGAAGTTTTAATGTATTATTTCTGTTCTTGGTTAAGGTAATTGCCAGCATAGCAATCAGTGACCTCTTAAATCTGCTTATTATGTCACAGCTGGATATTTGCATATGATGAGTTCATGTATTATAACACACGAGCAGCATGCTGATGTAATGCTCTCTGCCAGTCCTAGGCTTGTGCTGGAAAAGCAGTTATAATCAACTCTCCATTATCCATAATAATAGAGGAGAGGAAAGATATGGAAAATCACCAAATGACTTTCATTAGCCCTGGTGTTGACATTTGAGGATAAACATATCTGATAATATGGAAATTCATTTCAAAGAAAATGAGGAAGGTACACATTGAAGACTTTCAGCATGCGCTGCAAATATGATAGGGCAGTTGAACTGTGGGGGTAACAAGGAGGCAACTGCAAACAATGCCCTTCGCAAATCGAGCAGCCCCTTACTCAGCCTGAGAGTTTATAAATTCAAGGAGCCACAGAGGTTTATTGCTGGTGTTTGAGACTAGGTCTTAAGCAGAATCTTAAAATGTCGGAGCTGGGAGAGCAGAAACAGAGCCTCATCACACTATTTCTGGATATTCATGTGTTGTGGGATGCCTTTCTCTGAGTCACCTGTCCCTATTTTTTGTATTCCATGGAGGAGTCATGCATGGGCTGGCTTATGCAATTGAGGTTTGAGACTCAGAAGATATCAAAGGGATTTGGTAATGACCTGAGAATACTTAGAACACTTACCTCCTGTGGTTGTTGTGAGGATTAAATGATATATTAGCACAGTGTGTAGTACGTAGTAGGCACTATATAAATGCTAGGTATTATTATTTTGAGAGCGATGATGCACCAGTGTCATAACCTTAGCACAGCTGTGTGCTTGAGCCCTTCCCTGTTCTCTAGGGAATATCAGTATGAGGGTCAAGGTAATCTAAAAAGTAGATCTGGTTTCAAAGGAAGTAATGATCTCTTTATACTGTGAGTCAATGTTGGGCTTACAAGACCTGGGTTCAAATCCCACCACTGTTTCTTATTAGCTGTATGACCCTTAGATAAATTTCCTTATCTCTCATAACTCATCTGTAAAATGGGGATACTAATATCTCTAAGAATAACCTACCTCCTAAGTGAGGAAAGAAAGCACCTGACCAAGCTTAAAGTGACAGATAAATGTGATTTTTCTTTCTTGTTGAAGCTATTTCATGCTGAGAGAAGACCTTTATACTTTGCAACCTGATGCAAAACACCACCTTTCAACAGAGCTGTCCTCTGACAAACTTTCTCTATAGTAACATGTGTTTAGTTTTCCAAGTTTTGATATGACATGCATGAAAAAGAGATGTCAAAGTAACAAGAGATCAAGCAGGGGACAATATTTGCTCTCAGTAAACTTGGTTATAAGGTTCTTTTCACAGCTGTGTCATTAACTTGTATGACCTTGAACAAGTCACCTAACCTGACTGGCCCTCTTGTTTCCTTGTTTGTAAAATACAGGGGTTAGAATAGGCAACGTTGGGGCAGGTAGGTGGTGCAGTGGATTGAGCACCAGCCCTGGAGTCAGAAGGTCCTGACTTAAATCTGGCCTTAGACACTTAATAGCTGGGTGACCCTGGGCAAGTCACTTATTGCCTAAAAATAAATAAATAAATAAATAAATAAATGAAATAATAAGCAATATCTAAGATTCCTTTCAGTGCTATCATTTCGTGGTTAGGGAGACTACATAATCCAGTGAGGATGTGTTGGATATGAAGTCAGAAAGGCCTGGGTTCAAATCCTACCTCAGAGCCTTAGATGTGTGATACTCAAATAATTCACTTAACCTCCCTGAGTCTCATGCAGGAATAATAGTTGCATCTACTTTAAGGTTTGTGTGTATCAAACAAAAATTATACTTTTGAAGCATGTTATTAAAATTAAAATCATATAAAATTTTGACTATTTTTTTCAATTTCAAAAAATTTTGTGTAAGATTGAGTGAAAGAAAGTGCAATGTAGATGATCCACCGGTGAATAACCAAGGGTTGACTATTTAATGTGATGTGTTAGTTAACTTAATTCCATTATTATTTGCAACTTACTTTGGATTTCACATCTCCCTGATTCCCTGTGAGTTCTCACAATCAGCAAACAAGTTGTTACACAGTTTTTTTTTTTAACATTCTCATTTCCAATATCCAGAGATTCATATTGACAATAGCCCTTTTTGTTACTGTATTTTTAAAATAACTATTAGATAATGATCTTTCAAGCTGTCTGAATACAACCTCAAACAATTCATGTGGTAATAGTATCTATATGACTGCCTCCAATTTCATGTAGCCCATTACATCCACACTTTCTTTGGGAAATGGGGGATTGCAAAGGCTTGTGTTATCATTGTTTTCACCTTCACTAAGAGTCTGTTCTAGAAGTAGCTAAATCATGCATGTCCGCCTCCCAGTTCACCATTTTGAAAAGGGACAAACTGAAATGATTGTACCTCATGGATGAATTCTCTGCAGCAAGAGCATTTTAGATTCTTTATGCCTCGCAAGCTTGACAACACATCAAGAGAAACTGATTTTGGAAAACACAGATTGTTTTCGAACCCCTGCTGAGCATCGCTTTTGACAAATTATTTTTTGACGTTAAGCATTTTGCAGCATTTGTGCCTTACACAGAAAAACTTTGAATTGATTGGAGAGAGAATGTTTTCCTAGCCTGGCTTTTTTAGTATGCTCTTCTTTGAGATATTTGGGCAAAGCGTCTGGTTGCAGTTTTACTATTTCGCATGATACTTAGTTTAGATTGAATCTGGGTAACTGCTTATATGGGTTGCATACATTCTCCCTGCCATATATCCTAATTCAGACCTTTTATATAGTTCTTTAGGTTTAAATAGACCTACATAAACCTCCTCAGGATATTATTCTTCACTAGTGCAATCCTTATGACATTTACATAAGCTTGCAGAAACCTTCCTAAAGTGATGGAAAAATTTGATCCATAATTTTTAATATTCATAAAACTGGCAAGAATGAGGTAACTTAAATTTGAATTTCTTACGTGTCCCAGAACCAAGTTTACCATGTGGAATAAAATATAGAATGAGATACCATGTTCTATAGAAGGATTTTTATTAAATTACATTAAACAGAGACTTTTTTTTCCTTAGGAAAGCATTGCTCATTTTTCATTCCATTTTGTTCATTTGCACATCATGTTTCCTAAACATGGAATGAGAAATTACTCATTTCAACTATGCTTCCTGGTACAACTTTGGTAAAAGAAAACAGCATTTTGCTATTGGCATACTAACCACATGCATGGTTTATGCAACCAACATTTACTGAGTGCCTTTTGTGTACCCAGCATGATATCAGAGTCCCTAGAAACCATGCTGTTTACTCGAAATAAGAAGATGAGCCTACATGAAGCAGAGAATATGAAAAGTGACAGGTAATATATCAGGTAGTTTTTAATTCTAAATATTCAGAATCACTGAATCATCGGCACTACCATGTCCATATGTAAGAGAGGCTCGCAAAATCCTCTATCCTGGACCGACTCTTGGTGTCATAAGTAAGTTTACTGGTTCCAGGATAGCAGAAGGTCTAGACAGAAGCACCCAGAAGGAACCCTTCATGGAGATGAACCCCTAAAATCCTCAGATGCTCTTTCTTTTCTTTTTTTTTTAATTTGCTGTGTTCTATTTATATATTTTAAATTAAAATGAAGTAAAGTACAAAAAGGAGTTAGGCACTAATAAAGATATAGAGGAAAAGATAACCACAAAAATAAATCTTCATTAAGCAGATGCAGAACTCAGACATTTATATTACTAAATATCTAATCCCACTTGCCAGGTAAGAAGATAGCACACAGGATTCTAAGAAAATAAGAGTGCCTCCTTCCTACTGTACAGAGAAGGCCAGTGTCATCCATGGAGAATAGCCTCATATCCCCCTCTCCATTCCTCGTTGATACTAGTTTGCATTTATAGTTTCAACATTTTCATAATGCTTCAGATGTAAAGCATGCAATATAAGTAATTATTTTTCCCATTTTTAAATGAAAGAACCTGGACCTCAGTCTTGGCGCTCTACCTCATCGCTAATCTCTGCCTCTCTGATTGGAGGGTGGGGCCAAGAAATCCAAAGGGAGGTCAATGCAGAACATCTTATTTTTCACTTGGCTGCACTACTCTGGGGCTTCTCTGACTTTTCCAACATGCCTCTAGAGTTAGGTACTTTCCTCTCCCTTCTCCCTATTTGTTACCTTTTAAAAAATTATGTATAAGTTTATTTTTTGGGTTGTTTTTTTAAAATTATTATTTATTTATTTTGACATTCCTATCTTTTTAAATTTTGAGTTCCAAATTCTCTCTCTCCCTCCAACCCCCTCTCCCACCCACTGAAAAGGCAAGCAATATGATATCATTTATACATGTGAAATCATGCAAAACATATTTCTGTATTAGCCATATTTTTCAAAAAAGCAAGAAAAATAAAGAAAGTGAGAAAATTATACCTCAATTAGCACTCAGAGTTCATCAGTTCTCTCTCTGGAGGTAGATAGCATTTTTTCATCTTGAGTCCTTTGGAATTACCTTGGACCATTGTATTGATCAGAAGAGACAAGTCTTCCATAGTAGTTCATCGTTATAACATTACTGTTACTTTGCACAATGATCTCCCACTTCTTCTCACTTCACTTCGTATGAGTTCATACAGGTATTGCCATGTTTTTTTTCCTTCTGAAACTACCCCTCCTCATCATTTCTTATAGAAGAGTGGGACTTCACAACAATCACATGCCACAAATTGTTCAAACATTCCCTACCTGATGAGTATTCCCTCAATTTCCAAATCTTTGCTACCACAAAGAGAGGTGCTATAAATATTTTTGTACATATAGGTCCTTTTCCTTCTCCTTTGATCTTTTTGGGATGTAGAACTAGTAGTGGTATTGTTGGATCAAAGGCTATGCCCAATTTTATAGTCCTTTGTACCTCTTTTTCTATTTTGCAAATTCTGTTTTCTTTTTTTTTTTAAAGGAGTTCTTTTCTTTAGTGAATTTTTGTGCCTATTTTACCATTAGGCCAATTCTATTTTTTAAGGTTTTATTTTCTTCAATATTTTTTGTGCTTCTTTTACCAAGATGTTAATTCTTGTTTCATAATTTTCTTGCACCAGTCTCGTTTCTTTTCCTAATTTTTCCTGTACCATTTTAGTCTCTTTTGTGAATTTTTGTTGAACTTGAGTTCAATTAGCATTTTTCTTTACTTGTAGTTGCTTCCTTCTTCTGAGTTTGTGTCTTGGTTTTCCCTGCTACCATAGTAGATTTTTAAGGCCACGTTCTTCTTCTTCATCTTCTTCTTTGTCTTCTTCTTCGTCTTCTTCTATTTGCTTACTTTTCCATCTATTTCTTTACTTTGAACTTTTTGTTTAAGTTGGGTTCTGCTCACCTAGGTGTGGGGAAATCACTGTCCCAAGCTTCAGCCTTTCTCATGCTGCCATTATCAGAGCTAGTTCTGGGGCTCTGCAAGTTTTCAGTGCTTCCAAAATGGTGTGAGAGAGATGTGGTCACTAATCTCCTAGTGTACATGCTGATCTTTATCCAAGAAGGGCACCTGCTCCCCTGTAGCTGCAAGTGCAAGCATACCTATTTTTCCATTTGGCAAATTCTGTTTTTTAAGGAGTTCTTTTCTTTAGTGAATTTTTGTGCCTATTTTATCATTAGGCCAATTCTGTTTTTTAAGGTTTGGAACTGTGACTAATTCCCCTTCACCCCCCGTGACTGATCATAAGTGTTTCTCTCCATCCTGGAACTATGACCCAGAACTACTTACAGGCAATAGAGTTGTCAAGCAGTGTCAGTTGCACCTAGTGGCAGCAAAGAGTCTCCTGTAATATCCTTCAGACCAGTCATATGATGCCCTTACCATTTCTAGGCTGAGAGCTCCATAAACTGCTGTTGCTGCTACTGCTGTTGGTGATGCTATCATTGCATTCGTGTGCACTAGGCAGGCCTCCACCCTGGTGTCACAGACCTTTCCTGCTGACCTCCTAAGTTTTCTTAGACCAGAAAAATATCTCACTCTAACCTCTTATTAGCTCTGCCACTCCAAAATTTGATTTGAGGTGTTAAAGTTGTTTGGAGGGGAATGTTGAGAGTCCAGCTGGATTCCTGCCTCTGCTCTGACATCTTGACTCTACCTCTCAGATGTTCTTTTAAAAGGAAATCAACAGGGAGGTCATATGACATGCCATGTGAAGGATACTTCTAAAGTCTGTTGAGTTTCTGCTGTTGGCAAACTTCACATCACTCCTATCTGTTCTCATCTATACTCTGCAACTCACAGAATGTTATGACTAACTTCTAAACACATACATTAACAGCTTCCTTTTAGACTGCATTACCAAGTAATTGACTAACTTTGGGGCAGCTGAACTGAGTAGCCATGGCATAATGGGATCGTGTTGGGTATCATCTCTGTACTCTGCATGTAGCCCCTTTTACTCTTTTTTCTTAAAAAGATACTGTTAAATATAAACCATTCATTAAAGTACACTGGAATGATAAGCAAGAAAAGGCAAAATGTCAGGAAGAGGTTTGCAAGAAAAGGATGGTTAGAAAATGTGAATCTTGAGTGTTGAGGGAAGCAATACACATCTATTCATGCTGAAGAGGTATCTGTTGGGCATTTCTAGAGTGTTAGACAGTAAAGGAGGAGATAATTTAAAAAAATGGAAAATCAGAAAAGATGGATTTAAGAGGCCCCGTAAGATAAGGTTGGTTAGAATTCAGAGTTTTGTAATGGGAAATCACTCTGTGAGATAGTGTAGACAAAGATGGGGGAACTTGAACAGTTGATGGAAGGCCTTTAAGGCTAGAGTTAGTATTTTAGACTTGATACATTGAGTGATAGGGAGCCATTATAGATTTTTTTATTAGTTGGATGACATTATGAATCTAGTGTTTGAGAAATATTATCTTTTAGGCCCTGTGCTAAGTGGAGTGGGAAAGGACTGGAGGAAAATAGAGAAACCAAGACATAATTACAGTAATCTCAATATGGAATGGTGAAGACCTCCAGCAATGGGGGAGGTCATTAGCTTTCAAGGTAGTTCATTCCAGTTTTAGGGATTTCTGATTATTATGGAATTTTTGCTATTAAGCCCTATTATATCTATGCCACCCCCCCAAAAAAAACCACCTATTGTCCCTGGCTCTGCTCTGTGGGAACTAAGCAGAATAAATTTAATACCTCTTCCACATGACAAGCATTCAAAATACTTAAAAACAGCTTTCATGGGGAAGTAAATAAGAAAGTTGATATGTTGGTTAACAAGAGAAGGGGAAAACAATTTTTAAAATATTTTTTCCAGTTATCATTGAGACAACCTAAGAGAAATACCCTATACAAGAAGAGGATGTGATACTATGGAGATAGTTAAAGATCAGGATCAACTATGTATAAGATCAACTGCATGGCTAAACAATATTAATGTGAGGCCAGTCCTCATTCCTTAAAGTAATATTTATGAATTTTTCATTCTCAGTTTAGTATCTTGTTTAGGATTCCATTCACGTTCACGTTTCTGTTGCATTATTATTGTTCTTTTTCCAGAGTCATACTTTCATATATGAATGGAACTCCCTATGTGGAAACTCCTGTCTCTGATGCAGATTATCAACATGCCAATTGTCTATATTTTACAGTCTTTTTTTATGATAATTTTTATTTATTTTTTTGTTTTCAACATTTACTTCCACAAGATTTTGAGTTCCAAATTTTCACCCCATCTCGCCCCTCCCCCTACCCCAAGATGGCATGCATTCTAAATACCCCTTCCCCTAGTCTGCCTTCCCTTCTATCTCTCCCCCTTTCTCTTATCCCCTTCCCCTTCAATTTTCCTGTAGGGCAGGATGGATTTCTGTACCCCATTTTCTGTATTTCTTATTTCCCAGTTGCATGTGGAAACATTTTTTTTAAACATGTGTTTTTAAAACTTTGGGTTCCAAATTTTCTCCCTTCCTCTCTCCCCACCCACTATCATTGATAAGGCAAGCAACTAAATATAGGTTATATATGTGCAGTTATGTAAAACACTTCCATAGTAGACATGCTGTATAAAACTAACTGTATTTCCCTTAATCTTATCCTGCCCACCCATTTATTCTATTCTTTCTTTTGACCCTGTCCCTCTTCAGAAGTATTTGCTTCTGATTACTCCCTTTCCCAATCTGCCTTCCTGTCTATCCTTCCCCTACTCTCTTGTCCCCTTCCCCCCCTATTTTCCTGTAGGGTAAGACAGATTTCCACACCCAATTGAGTGTGTATATTATTCCCTCCTTCAGTCAAATCCTATAAGAATAAGATTCACTCATTCCCTCTCACCTTCCCCTGTTTCCCCTCCACTGTAAGAGCCTTTTCTTTTCTGTTTTTTTTTTTTGTGGGATAATTTACCCCATTCTACCTCTCCCTTTCTCCTTCTCCTAGTATATTCCTCTCTCACCCCTTAATTTTATTCTCCAGATATCACACCTTCATCTTCAACTCACCCTGTGTCCTCTATCTATCAATCTATCTATATATATATAATTTTCCCCCTCCAACTAGCCTAAAACTGACAAAGGTCTCATGAGTTACAAATATTATCTTTCCATGCAGGAATGTAAACAGTTCAACCTTAATAAGTCTCTTATGATTTTCCCTTTCCTGTTTACCTCTTCATGTTCCACTCGAGTCTTGTATTTGAAAATCAAATTTTCTATTTACCTCTGGTCTTTTCATCAAGAATGCTTGAAAGTCCTCTTTTTCACTGAATGACCATTTTTTCCCCTGAAGGATTATACTCAGTTTTGCTGGGTAGGTGATTCTTGGTTGTAATCCTATCTCCTTTGTCCTACAGAATATCATATTCCATGCCCTCTGGTCCCTTAATGTAAAAGCAGCTAAATCTTGTGTTATCCTGATTGTATTTCCACAATACTTGAATTGTTTCTTTCTGGCTGCTTGCAATATTTTCTCCTCGACCTGGGAACTCTGGAATTTGGCTACAGTATTCCTAGGAGTTTGCCTTTGGGGATCTCTTTCAGGAGATTGGTGGATTCTTTCAATTTCTATTTTGCCCTCTGGTTCTAAAATATTGGGACAGTTTTCCTTGATAATTTCTTGAAAGATGATGTCTAGGCTGTTTTTTTGATCATAGCTTTCAGAGAATCCAATAATTTTTAAATTCTGTCTCCTGGATGTATTTTCCAGGTTAGTTGTTTTTTCAATGAGATATTTCACATTGTTTTCTAATTTTTCATTCTTTTGGATTTGTTTTACAGTGTCTTGATTTCTCATAAAGTCACTAGCTTTTAATTGCTGTATTCTAATTTTTAAGGAAGTATTTTCTTCAGTAAGTTGCTGGACTTCCTTTTCCATTTGACCAATTTTGCTTTTTAGGGCATTCTTCTCCTCATTGGCTTTTTGGACCTCTTTTGCCATTTGGGTTAGGCTATTTTTTAAGGTGTTATTTTCTTCAGTATTTTTTTGGGTCTCCTTTAGCAAGCTGTTGACTTGTTTTTCATGATTTTCTTGCATCACTCTTGGTTTTTCCTCTACTTCTCTTACTTGCTTCTCAAAATCCCTTTTGAGCTCTTCCAAGGCCTGGGACTGATTCATATTTTTCTTGGAGGCTTTGGTTGTAGGAGCTTTGGCTTTGTTGTCTTCTTCTGGTTGTATGTTTTGATCTTCTTTGTCACCAAAGTAAGATAATATAGTCTGACTCTTTTTACGCTGCTTACTCATGATCCTGGCCAATTATCTGAGTTTTAAACTCTTTGTTAAGGTAAAAGTCTGCTTTCAACATGAAGAGTGTACTGTCCCAAGCTTTGGGGTTTGTACAGCTGTTTTCAGAGGTACTTCTAGGGTCCTGTAAATTTTCAGTTCTTCCAAGGTGGTATGATAAGGGGCGAGGAGTTTTCTCTCCACCACCACAACAAGCTGCACCGCACCAGCGTTCCTCCTCGCCCCAGGACCACCCCTCAGAACTGTGACCCAGATCCAACCACCGGTAAAGCAAGAGATTCCTGCCTCAGCACTGGCAAAGAGATTCCTGCAATCCCCCTCTGATCAGCCACTTGATTCCCCCTCAGTCTGTGGGCCAGAAACTCAGGAAAAAGCAACGGCCCTGGGCCGTGCTCAAGGCTTGTAGCTGAGACCTAGCTCCTCTCTCACCACAGTAACAGACTTTTCCCACTGACCTTCTAAGTTGTCTTTGGTGTTCAGGGGTTGAGAAGTCTGGAAACCACCACAGCTGTCAGCGATTCAGTCCTCTGAGGTCTGCTCCAGGTTCGCCATGTCTTGTGCGCCCATGCCAAATTGCGCTCCTCTCCCCGCCCGATGCGATATAGCTTTCTGATCAACATCCAGGCTGTCTTTGGCTGGAAATCTGTTTCACTCTGTCTTTTTGTGGGTTCTGCTGCTTTAGAATTTGTTTAGAGCCATCTTTTATAGGTATTTGGAGGGCTTTGGGAGACAGCTCAAGACAGTCACTGCTTTCTGCCGCCATCTTGGCTCCGCCCCTATGCTTTACAGTCTTAAAGAGTTTCCTGGAGACCTTGAAGTTAATTCTTTTCCCCCAGCATCACACATCTACTATGTATCAGAGGCAGGCTATATGTTATGCCATGCTGCCACTTTTTTATTATATAATAATTGTATACATTTAGATTTATTCATTCATTCAACAAATTTTTTTTTAAAAAATGCTAATTGTTGTAAGAGTGGATCCAAGACACATTCCTTGGCCTCAATGGATTTATAATTTAGTTAGGGGTGGGGGGTGGGGGGTGGGAGTAGGAATGGTATACATACAATAATTATACCTCAAAATAGTATATGACAAGTTACATAAGAGAGGTACGACCTTCTTATAACCCAAGGCAAATTAACATTCGATGCCTAGGGATAAGATTTTTTGAATGAGGTAGCATTTCAGTTAAGTCTTGTTGGATAGCTAATATTCTTAATTAACATATCTAAAAGAGAACTCATTATCTTTCCTCTCATTTCATAAATGAAGGACTTGAGGTCCAGAGGGATTGTCACCTTGAAAAAGTCATACAGGGAGTAAATTGTAGAGATAAGATTTGAACTCTCTCCTTCTGACTCCAAAAACCTCCCCCCCCCCCCCCACATACCCCCCCCCCCCCCACCCCCATACCCATCCCAGGCCCACCCCCACCACCCTTCCAGTGTGCTCATACTTTACATACCCACGTATATAATCTTCAGTTCAGTGACACTGGCCTCTTTGCTTTGCCTTGAACAAGACACTCCCATCTCCTGGCTCTAGGCATTTTCTCTATGTGCTCCCTATGCCTGGAATTCTCTCTTTCCTCATCTTCTCCTCTTGGGTTTCCCTAGCTTCCTTCTCTGGAACTGGCCAGTTGGGTCCTCAGGGGGGCATTCAAATGGAGTTATTTGACCATGCCTTTAAACCCAAGTCACTCTGGCTCTCGGTGATTAGTCAATAATCGGTCCCAGCTCTAGCTTCACTTGCTTATTGTTCAGGTTTTGGTGGCTCAGAATGGGTGTAAATAGCACTTGTTTCTGTTCTGGCCACAAATTCTGAGCATTTTCCCCTCTCAGATGGATTCTTTTGTGAAAGCAAACTAGGCCATCTTTTGCTTCACTTCTTGCTTAGTCTTTATTAACTGAATGGGTGCCTCAGAGAAACTGAGACTGGGAAGGACCTTAGCTTAAAAAGACCAAGGTCTCTCACTGCAACCAGGGCTATTGCCCTTCATCCTGACCTATATCTTGCCATTGGACTCCAATGACTCTGGAAGAGAGAATGAGGCTGATGACTTGGCACAGCCCTGCCTCCCTTAAATCCAGTTCACTTCCAAGTCAAGACATCACCCTTCTGATGTCATTGGTCCTCTTCCAGAATGAAGGATGAACAACAATGAATGACAATAGCTTCCTTCGAGTCCCAACTGAAATTCCACATTCTAAAGGAAGCCTTTCTTGATATCCCCTAATTCTAGTGTTTTTCCTCTGTTAATCATTTCCTATTTAACCTTTAAATACCTAGATTGCACATGTTTGTTTGCTTGTGTTCTCCTCTATTAGACTGTACTCCTTGAGAATGGGGACTGTCTTTTGCCTTTCTTTTTATCCCCAACGCTGAGGCCACTTAATAGGCACTTAATAAATTCTTAATGACTGACTATTGTACAATATTTTGACTCAGATAGGTTGAGTGCTGATCAGGGAGGGTCTTAAGTGTCAGGCCAAAGAGATTGGGATTTTATTTGGTAGGCAGTGGGGAACAATTGAAAAAGTTTAAGCAAAAGAGTTACTGAGCACAACTGCTCCAAATCAAACCAAACCATATTTATGAGAATTATGATGAAATGTGGTTCCTGGGTGATTATAATCTGTCATCATTTTTTTTTTGCGATATAAACCATCCATAGGATATTTGGGAGTATATTTGTTTGAATGATTAAGGTATTTGTTAAAGGTAAAAAAACCTTGTTCACCCTGAAGGGATAAAGAGGTGTTTCTTAAATGTTTTCCTCCCTTTTATCTGCATAAAGCCTCAGGAAGTGTTTCAACACTTTTGTAATATAGCTGACCACTGCCTTTCATGTTGTTTTATCTGAAGACTTCTTGAACCCTGTTTAGTCTAGGAAATGACAGCACCTGTTAGACTCAGGATCTACTGTGAGCAGGTATTTCAACTTACCCCCAGAACATCAGGGGTCTGGGAATAGTCATCTTTTTAAGTGCATAGCTCTCTGTTAGTGGAATCATAAAAATCATTGCTGTATAATATGAAAAGTTTACGAGGTCACACGGATGCTTGCTTACTGTGCATATGGTTAGAACTGTGCATTTCAAGTTAAATATAGGAACAGCCCTGGCTGTAAAGAAGTAGTTTAAGAAATCAGGAGAACTATAAATGGCCATCTGTTCTAGTCTCCATTTTTATTTGCTGAATTCACCCAGTGTAATATTTTAATGAAAAATGGGTTGGTATTCCATCTGTTCATTAACTTTTTTTTTCACACTACACAATAATCCATCATTTTTACTGAGTGGAAACAATTTTTTACTTTGTGAAAATATTTTTTTAAATAGAGGCAGTGGGTATAATCCTACTTTCCATTAATTTCTAGTACATTTAAGAAAGTCCTTCACTAGCCTCTAGACTCTCTTGGAATGAGTGTGGTGGTGATACTGAAACTGGGATTTTTTTTGTCCATGGTGTTAGGAATACATCTCCCAACTCCTTGTCTTGCCACCCACATTGGATTCTTCCTAGTTTTATAAAGCTATGGGGAAACCTTCTACAAAGGACCAAATGCTCAAGAGAAGCAAAAGACATCATTGAATATTAGACATCAAGGTAAGAAATATGCTGAGAGAAAGCGGAAAATGTATCACTTGTGTTGATTCTTAAAACAGGGTTTGTGGAAACCCAAGTATAGCCTAATTATTATTCCTCTACCTACATAGAAGCTAAATACCTATATTTTAAAACCATATTACTTTTTAGTCTTTTTTGATTTTTTTTTAACTCTTCCTTTTTATCTCTCTGTTTTTGACTTGATGCAGTACTGGCTTAAGGGACATATGAGGATCATGCCTACCGTAGCAGATGTCAGGTTTAACATTATATTTAATGTCTGCTATGTCACTCTGGCAAGTAGACTTTTTGAACCCAGATTGGCTAAAGGGTATACATGTAACATTTGGGGGAGTATTGGTGTTGGGAGGAAGCAGTGAATGTTTAATTATTAAATTCCATTGTTGCCAAACTGTTCAAAGTTTCCCAATCCATTGACCTATCAGTATTTCTGATATTTTTCTATGTCAGCCACTCTTAAACCATTTACTGGCAGAGTCTTCAAAGCAAAATCTTTACTGCTTGCAGGCTATAGGGAGCTGAGAGTGTATTTACTTATCTACATTAACAGTGTGATTACGCTTTACCTGTGGTAGAGTGGAAAGAGTTGTGATATGGCAGAAAGGATTGGGAATCTGAAGACCTAGTTTTAAGACCCATCTGCCATGTTTACATTGGTTGACTTTGGGCAAGTCATTTAACCTCAGTTTCCTCATTTGTAAAATGAGGAGATTAGACTAGATATTCTCTAGAGTCCCTTTCAGCCCTCAATTTATGGTTCTATGATCTCTGAGTCATCATTTTCTCCTCTTTGAATGAGTATAATTATACAAACCCTGCCAATTTCACAGGGTTGTTGTGAGGAAAATGCTTTGTAAATCTTAAAACAGAGGTATGTAATTAATATGAAGGAGTTAATATAAGCAAGGCACTTTAAACAGCAAAATGCTATTTAACTGGAAGCTATCATTATTAATTTAAAACAGCCATAATTTCTTTTTGTGTGGGCAATCTTTCCATTGACACAGATAACCCCTTCCTGCATTTACATTTCACGGATTGTCCTGGCTGAAAAATTTATCACATAGTGGATACCCTTCTTGTCATGAGTCTCTTTGTAGTTAATGTTACTAACTGATGACAGCTGCATAGTCTCTTGATGAGCCTGAACTTGAAGCCTTTCCAGCTTGGAAGGACCTACCAGAAATTGTCCTTCACTGACATAAAACTTCTGAATGGCCAAGATCATCTCCACCCACTGAGGCAACATGAAGTATATGGATCTTCAGTCTATGCAGCAGTATCCCAGCAACAATTTCTAATGGTAGGATAGAGGAGGAAAGGAACTAATATCATTACCTTCATTTCACATTAGCAAATTGAGCATGCAAAAATTGCTTAACTTGTGCCATTTCATTGTGTTTATCATTGCCAAGGCTAGAATTTGGAATAAGATGATCAGAAAAGGCTTCTTATTGGAGATGGCCCATGAATTTAGTCCACAAAGAAGATAGACATTCTAAGAGGTGGAAATGAAGGGAAAGTATATTCCTGGCATGAGGGATAGCCTATGAAAAAACATCAAGATGGGGAATAAAACATCATATATGGAACAGCAGAAGGGACATTTAGCTTGACCATCAAATGAGTGAAGGGGAGTGATATATAATAAGATTAGAAAGGTTGTTTGCAGTCAGGCTGTACTTAAACTTGGAGGTAATAGAGAACCATTAGAGTTTATTGAGTATGGGAGTAAAAGAGTTAGATGTTTGATTTAGGACAATCATTTTGGAGGCTGTGTGGATGATGAATTGGAGAGAAACTTGCAGCAGGGAGAGCAAATAACAGGCTACTTCAATAGTCTAGGGGAGAGGGGATAAGGGCTTGAACTAAGGTGATGCGGCTACATGGGTGGAGAAAAGAGGGCAGATGTGTGAGATGTGGAGGTAAAAATTATAAGATTTATAATAAGAATTATAAAGTTTGACAGAGCTAATTGGATAGGGATGTGATGAAATATGAGGAGCTGAGCATGACGTTGGAAACACTCAACCATACTACTCCTGCAAAAATGCCTAGTGGTTTCTGATAATTTTCATGCATATCTATTCCAAATTCCTTGGCATTTGCTTAAAATTTAGTCTTTAACCTTTGTCATCCACACTGCACTGTTGGAAATTACAACCTAGGCTGGAGTCTCCACTTTAGTCAACCTCACTCACATACCAAGAGATTTATTTGCTTCTTCCTCTGAGGCGCAGGACCGAAAACTCTGAAATTACTGATGGGGCAAGGGAGGTGATATGGTGGAGGAAGGGAGTTAATCAGTAAAGATTGGAACAGAGTGTTGAGAATGCAAGTTCATTAAGTTGGGGCTGATGGTGGAAAGAGTAGGGAATAGCTCTTGACTGAGCTTCTATCTCCAATGACAAGTCCCTTTTGGCCCAAGATCAAGGTGCAGTGGTAAAAACTAGTTTGGAAAGTGAATAACTAAACCCGTATGATCACTGTCTGATGGTTGGGAAACCCTGCTCTAAGCCTTAGTACATATGTCCCTGCTTACTACTTTCTACTATGTACAAAGCATGGGCAGCAAGGTGGCACAGCGGATAAAGTGCCGGGCTTGAAGTCAGGAAGACTCATCTTCCTGAGTTCAATTCTGGCCTCAGACACTTTCTAACTGTGTGGCCCTGGGCAAGTCACTTAACCCTGTTTGTCTCAGTTTCTTCATCTGTAAAATGAGCTTGAGAAGGAAATGGTAAAACATTTCAGTATCTCTTCCAGAAAATCCCAAATAGGGTCATAAAGAGTTGGACATAACTAAACAACAAATATACTACTATTATGAGTTTTCTTTCTTTGGAAGGCGGGGAGTGGGTATGGTCTGGTTACATGAAAAAAAAAACAAAACAACAAAATAGAGCCCACCTGTAATCCAAAGGCTATGCTCTAAGTGTTGATACATTCAAGGAATCACCACAGGCACCCCCACCAAGTGGAACCTTGTGCTGTATATTGCTTTCATATTATTGTGATAGTTAAATATACAGACCAAAATAACCATCTGCTTTCTGCATTGTAGGTAAGATTAGGCATCTCAAACATGAAACTATATGTCATAGAAACTGGTATTTGCCTCTGCTAATAGATAAGTACAAAATTTAGAGAATGCTGCTGTTGGGACCATAGAGAAGTGATCATTTGGAATTAGTATTAGTATTTCTCTAAAGCTATAGTGGATGTCAGTCTCAAAAGAAAGACGTTTGCTAATTATATTAATTAAAATACTTTCTTTTTCTCTGCAGTATTCTATACAATCAATTCCTTACTTTTTTTCCCCTTTAAAGGGAATAATTTGTACTTTCCTGAAATGGCAGAAACAAAATAGCAGTGAATCTTTGTTTTAGAGCTGACCTCCCTAGAGAAGCTTGTAGTTTAAAATTTTTTAAAAAAAAAAAAAAGAAAGAAAAGAGGAATCTTGCCATGAACTATAGGCTGAGATATTATCTCAGGATTTAAAAAAAAAACACATGAAAAGCTCAAGGCTATTATCCATATCCTCTGCCACAGGAGCCAGGGTCAGACTTGAAAAATAAGAGATGTAACTGTTCTCTCTTTCTCACTGACTCACTTGCTTCCCCTTTGACTTTCTGCAGCAATCATCAAACAGTTTTCTTTTTCCAAAGAGGAAAATGGAGAAGATACTAATTCAATGAAATGAAACATTACAATGCTTTCAATTTAATTCATTGAAAATAAAATATCTTGAAAGTTTTCATTTAAAAAAAGAAGCTTCTTTTAAAGAAAAAGACGTTGCCTATAGAAAAGCTGTTTCTATTCACCCACCAAAAAAAAAACCAAAAAACTCCTAGGGATATCACTTAAGGGTATTTTTTTTTTTTGCTTAGTTGTCTCTGTTCTGTTATATGTGTAATGTGTTTATTTGCATAAAATTCTTTTCATTGCTACAGACTGATTACTTATTGCTCAGGACCTGTGTGAGGGAGTGGAGTTGCCTAGAGCTTGAGAGAAGAGAGATCTTGTTCTTCTGGCTTCCCACTTCTAGAGGGAAAACATAACATTTCAAATTCTGTTTAGGTAGAGAAGGGAGGGAAAGACTGTAGGAAGAAGGCAATGTGGAGAGGAGTCAACACCTATGGCCTTATCCCAGTTTACTACACAGAAACTTCTAGAAATTGGGTCAAATTTGGAACTCTGTCTCTCGGTTGAGATGAGAGATTTCATTCTCGGTAGAACTCATTCACTTTGAGTGTTATCTGGCGTATTATAATCGGTATCCATTTTCTGATTTCTATTTGCTATCATCTCGGATCAGGGGGTTTATTTGTTATTTGCTCCGTGTAGTCTTTGTACAACTGACATTTATAGGATGAAGAGGTTTACCTTTGGATATATGGTTTGAGACACTGCTTCACTGTTAAGGGACAGAAATCAGGATCTAAGTTTTAACCAAAAAAGATTCTTTCCCGTGGACTAACAATATTTCGAGAGATGGATAAATGTAATTCTAGCATGGTACTCTTTCTCTTCCTCATCTTTAAAGATGAGGAAACTGAGACATACAGGGTTAAGTGACTTTCCCAGGGCCACACAGCTAGAAAGTGTCTGAGGCCAGAGTTGAACTCAGGAAGATGTGCACTTTATCCACTGTGCCACCTTGCTGCCCAGAGGCCGACTCAGCCTTTGGCATCAATCTCCTGTCAGTAATCAAAGCCTATCTTAGAGAAGGGTGGATGGAAGAGACTTTAGAGATATCTATTCAATCCTTCTTGTGAAGCACATCTCTATAGACTCATGTAGACACAGACAACTTAAATGGTCAACATATTTCTTTATATATATATATATATATATATATATATATATATATATATATATATATATATATATATACACATAC
>NW_020950792.1:579768-612386 GCF_900497805.2 Vombatus ursinus | reverse complement strand
ATATATATATATATATATATATATATACACATACATATGTATGCACAAAAGTAGTCAAATATGGGGCAGCTAGGTAGGACAGTAGATAGAGTTCTGGCCTTGGAGTCAGAAGGACCCGAGTTCAAATCTGGCCTCAGACACTTGACACTTACTAACTGTGTGTCCCTGGGCAAGTCACTTAACCTCGATTGCCTTACAAAAAAAAGTTGTCAAATATTTAATACTTAAGACTATTCTGTAGACCTTATTATGCCCATTTCAATGGAAAATAGTCATGCAGAAAGATACATATAAGAATATAAACATATACACGTATGCAGAAATATGCATATGTATTTATACATAACATCCACATAGGACAGCTAGGTGGCACAACAGATGGAAGTGCCAGGCCTGGAGCCAGGAAGATCTGAATTCAAATCTGGCCTCAGACACCAGCTATGTAATTCGGGGCAAGTCACTTAATCCTATTTGCCTCAGTTTCTTCTTTTGTAAAATGAGCTGGAGAAGGAAATAGCAAACCACTCCAATATTTTTGCCCAAAAAACCTCAAATGGGGTCACAAAGAGTTGGACAGGACTGAAAAACAACCGAAGAACATCATACACAAATATTTTGCATGATTCTATTTTCCATTAAAATATAATACGGTAAACTCAAGTATAGTCTAAGTGTCACAGATTATTTGAAAGTTGGAGGCCTCACTCTCTTTCCTTGTTCTTTTTACTCTTTTTCTCATGACCTCCCAAAGTCTCCCTACCCTTATCCCCAAACCATGATATATTTCCTTGGCTAATGAGATTAAGGAAAATTCATAATGGATCCAGGCCATTCCCTCTACCTGCAGGGGAGACAGATTCCACCCCCGCCTTCAAGAGAGTTGTTAAATAAGTATTAAATATTTGACTACCTTTTAGATAATCAAGTTCTAAGTCAATTGAATTCAAAAGAAATTTCTTCCAAGTTTGGTATCATTAGGGCACTATGCTTCATCCAGGGGATATAAGAACAAAAACACAACAATCCCTGCTGTCAAGGAGCTTACATTCTACAGGATGGTGTAATAGTTATGCAGTTAAGTAAATATAAAGTAGTTTGAGAAATCTCAAATGGCTTCAAGGAAGTGACACCTGAACTAAGTCTTGAAGAGACAATGATTCTTAGAGGCAAAGATGAAGAGAGTACTTGCTGACTTGCTGGCTTGATTTAGTATAGAGAGCATATTGGATGAAGGCACAGGACTCAGGGAATAGAGTGTTAAGTTCAGAGAACAATTAATTCAGTTTGGCTGCAAAGGAGGGTACTTTAAGGGGATGGGGGTAATGTGAAATAAGGCAGATTGATTAGGTCCCTGAATGTCAAGATGAAGAGTTTGATTTTATCTCAGAAGCAAGACTGATTTTCTAAAAATTTTTGAGCCTAAGAGCTATGTGATAGATAGATAGTTACATAGATAGGTCTGTGCCTCAGGGAGGGTTTTTTTTTGTTTGTTTGTTTTTGTTTTTTGTTTGTTTAGTCAGGGGAGAATGAAATCAGAGAAAGAAGAGACAGGAAGTGGCAAGACAATTGGGAGGTTGGCAAAGTAGTCTTGGAGGGAAGCCCGAACTAGGGTGGTAGCAACATGAGTAGAGAAAAGGGAAAGAATGTAAGTAAGCAGATTATCAATATTACTACTAATACTACTATTACCACTACCACCAACACTACCACTACTATTACTAGCTAGCATTTTTATAATACTTTAACATTTGCAAATATATTTATTATCTCACTTTATCCTTATAACTATTCTAGGAGGTAAGTGTTATTATTATTTCCATTTTACAGATGAGGAAACTGAGTCAGTCTGAGGTTAAATGTCTCAGTCAGGGTCATTTCTAGAGAGCCAGTAAATCTCTGAAGTAGAATTTAAACTAAGATCTTCCTGATTCCAGGTCCAGAATTCCATCCACTGTACCATATAGTTACCTTAAAATAATACTTTCCTTTTTTTTTTCATTTTGTTCTCTTTGCCCCCCTCCTCTTTTTAATTGTGCAATGGGAAATGGTAACCAAATCTCTCATGTGAAATGTTTGCAAAAGCATGGCTTATTTGGGGGCACTTTCACTGAAGCTTGTCTTTACGGGAGGTTGATTATATTGATTTAAGGAAAGTAGATTTCTTGTTAGCTCAACCAAGTATTAAAACTTCATCAAAGGCTCAGAGATACTTATAAATATAAATCACAGACAAAATGTAAAATAATTGATCTTTTTATAGATCTTCTTAAATCTGAAAATGTGAAATTTTGTTGTTTTATTTAATCTCCCCATTTGAAGTTTATATATTTATATTTTCTACGGTTTAATATATTTATATATTCCATCTGTTTTTCTATCTAGCTTTCTACCTGTCTATCTCTGTGTGTGTATATCCATACACCCACATATCTATCTAGATAGATATGGGTATATAGATATAGATATCCCTACAAGAGAGCTGGAAAAATTTGGCTTAAGTTCATCTTTGTTCTTTTCAAATAAATTTTTGTAAGACACTCATTTCCCCTCATATCCCTCATCCCTTTTCAGCCTTTGTTGAAAAGTGTCTGCAATCTGCCAAATGAGGAGAGAGATATGAGTGAATTTTTCTCCATAAAGAATGTAAAACAATATTGGAGTCACTGTAGTGCCTTTTGACCCACATGATATCCTGTTTACATTGGTGAAGCAATAGTTCCTCCTAAATGGTCTATTTCTAGCAGGAAAATTTAGTTTCTTACAAGAATATAAGTGTAATATTAGGTTTCCCTAGTGTTTGTACAACAATTTTAAGTCTGGAACAAAAGGATAATTTTTCATTTTCTTGAATAAGTGTGAGTGCAGTATTGGAAAGCAAAAAGGAATTTGCTGGGAGCATATATGATTCCCTCTGTCTCTCTATCAATATGATGTGGAATGAACTCCAGTTTTTTTGAGGCCACTAGTTTTACTTGTTAGGTAGCAAAGCTCTTTTCGAAACTGTAGTTCCTATAACAAATATTTCAGAACCAGAACTCAAAGCTCAGATGTTTGTTTCCAAAAGTAATGCCCTTTTTCTAAATGTCAAATCATTCTTTACTTTCATGGGACGTCTTACTGAGTAGTTTTACTATTTTTATTTTCCTTCTCAAGCTGAGGAGAATGAGAAAAATTAGCAGTAACTGTTTGGCAGCGCTACTGAAGAAAGTCTATAATGAACATTTCTCCCCTACAGGACAAAAAAGGGGCAATAGAAGACTTGTTGAAGGGGAACATTAGGTCATAGATTTAGAATTGGAAGGGATTTTGAAGCTATCTTTTCCAACTCCTTCATTTTGTAGATCAGGAAACTACACCTCCTATAAATTAATTTGGCCTGCCTTCCAGAGGCAATGCTCAAGAATGAAATCCTGAAGACCTAAGGGGGAATAATGACAATGAGGAAAATAAAATGGGAGTTTTCTGAAGCAGCTAATGCACATGCAGAGGAAACTCATCAACTAATCTGGATTTTTTAAAACAAATGTACAGAAAATGGAAAGACAGGTAAACACTAGATCAACACAAGAGATAGGCATGATCTTGGAAGAAGAGTCAATTAAACCTCAGAATGAACTAGGGCTTGTGAGGGAAGTTAAAGACAACAATAACAACTTTTGTTTGTTTGATTTTTAGTTATATTGAAGGTAAAAGAGGGATTAGGGAAGGGATAGAACCTTTGCTTGATGTGGATAGGATGATGACCACTAATAAACATAAAAGGTAGATTTAATCAATTCTTATTTCATTCTTTTTATTCTCTGGTAAATGAGAATAATCTTTACACTGGCAATGACAGAACAAAAGAAAATGGTTAAGAGGGGGTTGATACTGAAAAGAAGTCAAGAGACAGTAAAGAAGTGCTGGGGTGCCCTTGATGAATTCAAGTTAGCTGGCCAAGATGAACTATACCCTTCAGTCCTAGAAGTACTGGCAGATGTATGATTGCAAATAACTGCCAGTGATTTTTGAAAGATCATGAAAAATGAAAGATGCCACAAATTTGAAGAAAGGTAAATGTCCAGAAATTAAAAAAAAAAGCAAGACAACAGAGTCTAAAAGCTATAAGTCAGTGAACTTGACTTTAATGCTTGGGAAAATTCTAGAATAGGTCATAAAAGATATGGTTGGCAGATATCTAGAAAGGAAACTGTGATTCCAAAAATCCAGTATAGCTTTACCAATAACAGATCATGTTATTTAACCTCATTTTGATAGGATCACTATGTTACCATTGAGGCAGATGCTGTGGGAAACTTTTAATAAAGAATCTCGTATTTGTGAAGTGAAACAAATTGGACAATAATATAATTTCTTTTGGAACAATATCAATCAGACAATAATATGATCAAATGGATTCAGAACAGGATCAATGGTAAGACTCCACGAGTCTGGTACAATTTCAAGGTGGTAAAAGATCTCTAGTGGAGTACTCAAAGATCAGTGCCTGGTCCTAAGATGTTACAATTTTTATCAATGATTTAGATAAAGGTATAGACATCAAATTAGCAGATAATTCAAATCTAATACAGATAGCTGACATGGTAGATGATAGAGTCAGGAGCCAAAAGGATGTTGGCATGTTAGAGCTTTGGGTGGACACTAATAAGATGAAATTCAATCTGGATAAACGCAAAATCTTGTACTTTGGTATAAAAATAATAACTTCACAAATATAAGACAGGGAAGATATAGAATGACAAGTACCGTGAAAAGGATCTAAGAGGATTTAGTGAACTGCAGAGCTTATATGCGACAGCAATGTGATGTGGCAGCCAAAAAAGTTATTGCTATCTTGGGCTGTATTGAGGGGTGTTTCTTCTAGGAATATGGAAGTGATAGTCTCATTTTACTCTGCTTTCATCCCCTCAGATATCACCTGGAGTTTTGCTTTCAGTTCTTGAGGACATACATTAAGGACACTGATAAATTGGAGAGTGTCCAGAGAAGGTCAACCAATACAGTGATAGGCCTTGAGTTCATGTCATCCATTGAGTCCAAGGATCACTTGAAGGTGCTTGAAGAATTGCTTAGGCTAGAGATGAGAAAACTTGAGGGAGGTGATCACAATGACATGATGGCAGTTTTCAAGCATTTTAAGGGCTTTCAAGTAGAACAGGACTTGTTCCATTACATTTGGTCCCATACAGTACAACCAATAGCAATGAGTACAGGTTCAAAGAGGTAAATTTAG
Organism: Vombatus ursinus; assembly: GCF_900497805.2. Lineage (NCBI taxonomy): Eukaryota > Metazoa > Chordata > Mammalia > Diprotodontia > Vombatidae > Vombatus > Vombatus ursinus. Next base: position 607,153 of record NW_020950792.1, on the reverse strand, counting down.
GCCAAATTTCAGGAGAAGCTTCCTAATAATTAGAGTTATCCAAAAGTAGAATTGGGTTGTCTAAAGAAGTAATTCATTCTCTGTTCTTCCAAGCAAATGCTAGAATTACAACATGTTCATGGGGATTCCTTTTGTTGTGTGGACTGGATTATCTGACCAAAGAGGTCTCTTCTAACTCTCAAATTTTGTGATTCTGTGAGGAGGGTATCAACAGCTGAGTCCTTTCCTTAGAGGTGTCTATCCTCTCAACTGCCAAACTCCTTTTTTGAGTGACTACGGAGCTGCCTAGTTTGTTTATTTGTTTCATGACGGCCCAAGAAGTCTTGCTGATTGATCCTCTCAAAAATCATGTTTCCTGCCTCATGTCAACTGCCTTTATCCAAACACCAGAATCCTATGACACTCTCAAGTTAATGAAAGAACTTGTTATGCAAAATAAAGTATATTTCTTTACACCGGCCAATGAGACTTTTTTTTTCAGTCAAAGACAAAGTTTATTAGAACATCCATCATATTGGGCAGGCTCTTAAGGAATCTGAGCATTTGTATCACTAATGCAAGTGGGCCAAATCTTAAGAATCTGAGCAGTGGCTAGATTATAAGAATCTGAGCACCTTAATGGAGAAAAGATGGACCTTATATACCGACAGACTGTGGGAAGGATCTAGGAATGGCCAAGTAGTTTGGGGTGACTGGAGGAGGGGCCTTAGGAGGATCGGGATGGGAGTGACCAGTAAGCTGGGGTGGACAGAATGCCAGGGATGTGGACCACATACCAAGGGAGAATGGAGTCTAGATAGAATTAAGAGTGGGAAGTGGCCAGGGGCAATTGGGAGGTAATAGAACAGAATTGGGAGATTGGGCATAGCCACAACGAAAGGCCGGTTGATAGGATCATAGCCTCAGATGATCTGGCCAGGTGGGAAAGTCCAGGGTTTTTCTTTTTTATGGTCCAGATCCCAAAGACATGGTCTTTTCCTTTTAGGTGTTCAGATCCCATCCCCATCATTCCCCCTTCAAACAAATGGGACCCAAATTCTTTTGGGGTAAGTGACAAAGTTCTTGGCTTCTGAAACTGCTTCTTGCTGTCCCTGCCTTGAGGGGGTCCCAAAGAGGTTGACTGGAACTAAACATAGGCTGCATCCAAGGGATGATGGGGGGGGACTTTGTCTGGTACCCACTGTTTGCTACCAACTGTAGGTGAATGGCCTGTAGTTTGGAAAACACAAATCTGACAGAAAAGACTGCAGAGCCCAGATATAGGGAGAAGTAAAAGTGTTAGAGCCCCATTAAAATCATTTACATTTGACCTGCAGGATTATCTGGTCTTGTTACTTTTTCTAAAGTTTAAGTAACACTTTTGCAGGTAGAAGTTTTCCACCCCTGGGTTCAATAGTTACACAAATGAATTTGCCAGAGGCTGACTTTCACTTCAATTACCACTGAAATTCTCCTCCCAAAACTGAACTGAAGATATTTCTGACTTAATTTCAGTTTTTGGGGGTATTGAATGACTACACATTTAGGTCAAAACAGCAAGATTGTGCTTATATCTCTTGCTGTCTATTTGCTCTGACTATAGAAATTTGCTATAGAAGGATAAAGTAGGGACACGATTTAGGACCCAAATATTTCAGGAAAAAACATTTTGAATTCAGATAATTCAGTTTTCCAACCATGCACTATCAAATCCACCTCATAGCAAGACTCAGGAATAACCAGGTGGATAGCATTCCTTTTCAAAGTAACATAATGGGGAAACTGAGCCTAGAGAATCCCATTTAGACTGAAGCTAAAATTGTCCTCTCTAGCTTTGCCCAGTGCTGACTTCCCACCAGTATCTCATTCTCTCTGAGTAGCTTGTGGCATTTCTCTCAGATGGTAGATTATTGATTATCTATGCATTATTATGATCCATCAGAGAGCTCAAAATAAAATCCCATGAGCTTTTACCTCAAACAGAAAGTTTCACTAATTATAGCTTAGGAAAGACTTTTCCAGGATTTATATCTCAAATTTAAATTTGTCCTTGTGCAAAAAGTCAATCATTAGAGATTATTGCAAATTCTCAGCAAGACAAAACCCAAACAAGCTTTTTGGCAAGTTTACACATTAAAACTATAACCAACAATAGCCAAATTATTTTCACAGTAACCAAATTATGAAAAGTTGCTTGACATAACTGATACAAAAAGTTCACCAATTTGAAACTTGAAACAAATTCATTACCAATCAGGTGACTTAAGTTTTGTTAAATGCATTTCCAAATTGCTTTACACTGAGAATCAACATCTCATCATTAACAGTTAAAACTACAATTTTAAAAGAGAATGCTTACCCAAGTTCAGAGGTTAGCTTCTTTACCTTGAGCAGGATGTGCTGAACCTGGGTGATGCTTCCAGGCTAAGGTTGCCCCAGGGCCCAAGGCCATTGCCAGAGGGACCCATTATATAGAAGGTGAATTCAGAGGTGGGGAGGAGGAAGGTGAAACTCTTTTCTCCTATGAGAAGGATTGACAGATATCCTCTTGACTCAAGGGAAGGGAGTGGGAGAAGGGAGTGACCAGGATTGTAAGCAGGTGTTTCAAAACTCCTTAATGATCGACCACAAAACTTCCAGAACCTGCTAAGATGTTTTTAGCTGTTCTAACTTTTACCTGTAACCTCCATGAAGGAGGATTCAGGGATGTAGACAGAAGGAAGTAGGTAAGCCTCAGGGAACTAAAAAGCACCTGCAGTTTTCCCAATTCCCTAGCTCTGAAAGAAATGACTAAATTGGGCATATGGTTCTGAATAGGGCATCCATCTTTGTGCGCTGTGCTGCAGAAGGTGTACCCAGGTCCATGGCCTCTAACCGAACTAGTGGACTGAGAGCCTGAGAGCATCAGGCCAAGCATGAGACTGCCTCATAACTGTCTGTCCAAAAAGCACCTCCCATCCTTGTGCTTGGAGAGTGACCCCAACTGCAGGGCAAGGAAGAAGGGGTGGGGGGGAGGCTTACATACCTTCTTCCAGTCTCAGCTGGAGAAGAACTTGGAGTTAGGCAGCTTCCCTGTACAGACCACCAACATGTTGAGGTTTAGGGGTGCTGGGACCACAAAATCACAACATGCTCATCCTGCCCAAAAGAATTTGACCCAAGCCTTCTTTTAGCCAAAAACAAGGTTTATTAGAACACCAGTCATATTGAGCAGACTCAAGGAATCTAAGCATTTGTATCACTAATGCAAGAAGGTCAGATTTTAAGAATCTGAGCAGTGACTAGACTTTAAGAATCTGAGCCTGACCAATGAAACTCTTAAAGGGGCACACACTTTACAATCTGTGAATGGACCACTTAAGATGACAATTCAAACAGCAAAGTCTGGAATGAACATTTCTCCACAATCTGTAATACACATATTATTGTTGTTGTTCAATTGTGTCTGACTCTTTGTGACCCCATTTTATAGATGGAGAACTGAAATAAACAGGGTAAAGTTACTTGCCCAGGGTCACACAGCTAGTAACCATCTGAGGCTGGGTTTGAATTTATGAAAATGAGTCTTCCTGATTCCAAGCCCAGTGCTCTATCTACTGTGCCACCTAGGTATGCCTAAAATACACATATAGGTAAATACAAAATAAGCTCCAAGTACATGTGAGGTAATAGGTGGGTGGGGAGCATCTAGTGGCTGATTAGTTCAGGCTTCATGGTCTGCTTGACCTGAGTCTTGAAGAAAGCCAGGAATTCTAAAAAGGAGTGCATTCTAAGAAAAAGGGCCAACAAATACAAAGGCAAGGAGGTATGAAATGGTGCATCAATTGTGAGGATCAATAAGAAGCCCTGACTGCACATTATATGAGGGGGAATAAATATGCAATCATGATGGAAGTTCGGGGCCAGGTTGTGAAGAGCTTTACATGCCAAACAGGAGAATTTGTATTTCATCTTAGTATTAATTGAAAGCAATTTGAGTTTGAGCATGAATGTGACATAGTCATATTTGTGTTTTAGGGGAAATCATTTTGGTAGCTTGGAGAAGGGACAGACTCATGGCAAAGAAGCTAATTAAGAAGGATTAAAATAATGTAGGTGAGATATGATGAAGTCCTGAATTAGAGTTGTGATGGAGTCAAGAGAAGGAAATATAGCCGAGAAATGTTGTGCAGTTAGAAAGGACAAGATTTGGCAACTGATTAGATATATGTAGTGAAGAAGAAGTATCTAAATGGTGAAGAAGAAGAAATATCTAAGGAAGATACCTAAGTTGCAAATTTGGAAGACTAGAATAATGGTTGTCCCTTGACATAAATATAAAAATTCAAGAGAAGGATAGATTTGAGGGATAAAGAGAAGTATTTTTAGGTGGATTGAGTTTCTGACATTTATAGGACATCTGGTTTGAAATGTCTATTAGTTCATGGGGACTATTGGTCATATGAGATTGGAACTCAAGGGACTAAGGCTGGTTATAGACATATACATAGAACTCAGTTGCACAAAGAAGATATTTTTGCCCATGAAAGCTGATGAGGTCACCCAGTGAGAGTAGAGAAACAGGAAAGCCTAAGACAGAGCCTTGGGACATAAAGACAGGTAGGGGGAATTCTATGGATAATAATCTAGCAAAAAGAGACCTAGAAGTAGTCTAGATGGATAGGAGATCCAGGAGAAAGCAATGTCACAAAACCTGAGAGGTGAGAATATTTTATATTTGTCCATAATGTCAAATGCTGTGGAGATGTCAAGAAGAGAAAGGAAAATAGATATATATGTTGGTAGATATTTGTTCTCTCAGTCACTTTTTTGTTATTGATAAGGTCCAAGTATCTTTCTCTCCTTCTGATACTTTGTATCAGAATCTTTATTGCCTTTATAATTATGCCTTCCACCATGATCTCCTTTAGGTTTTCTAGCTCTAACTAATTCTCTTTTCCCATCATTGTTCTCTTTGGTTCCACTTCTACTTCCCTTTTCAGCACTTTTAGGACCATCTGTGATGGCTCTGTAGACTTTGATGGCAAAAAAAAAAGTGTTTTAAAAACCTTTTCCAGCTCTCTTCTATTTGTTATTCTTTTCACATTTCCATCCTTACATGCCTTCTGAATGATTTTGCTTAGTTGTTTCACTCATTAAACTTTCTTTAAAATGTTTTTATCTCCTAATGATTCACTCTGATTTATGATGGAATGATGTTCATAATCTTCCATTATCCTTCTCTTTAAGATTTTATAAATGAGTTTGTTTTCAAAACTTTTACTATTGCACTGCTTCACAAGTAAGTCAAATGTTTCCTGATTAACTTACCTTCTAGGCTTTTTTAGTCTCTGTATTATGGTAGTTGATTTATGATGGTTAAAATTCTATATGAAGTTATTTTGCTTCATGCCTATGTACTTTCTTCTGTCAACATTCTAGTTTCATCAATAACTTATTTTTAAAAAGTTAGATTAGAGTTATTTTAATTGCATGGTTTATTGTTCTCTCCTTTTTATTCATTTTTCTAACTTTGTGTGAATTTGTTCTTTATTCTAATAAGTTGGTAGTTTGACTATGCACAAACAGCTGGTTTAGGAATGACTCTTAATCAATAGTAAGTTATTTCCTGTCTATTAAAAAACAAAACAAATGTTTCTTTTAAAATGTTGTTCAGTGCCATGCTCAGCATTTTCTGATTCTTTTTGCAAAGAAAATATTCATTATCTGCAGGAGTGAGATGTCTGTGTAGTCTACGATAAGTGTTTGGCCTCCCCCATTCCTTATTATTGATCCACTTTTTTTCCCCAATATACATCTCACATCCTTACCTGTTCCTACATTTCCATTGAGGTCACTTAGTATTAAAATGTAATTTATCTTTTTTGGAGGCCTTCATCATTTCCCTTATAGAATTCCTTTACCACTTAATTAGTCCATAGGCTACAATTATTTTCATAATAGTCTTTTTCCAAATCCTTAACCTAAGCACTGTGTTATGAGATGACCAAGTGTTCCATGAAATCATTATTTCTGTTGCCTTTGTACTTATGATAAAACCAATTCTGTCAACTCTTTTATTCTCCTCCTCAAGGAGAATCTGTAAATCATTTAGTTGCAGCTTTCTACTTTCTTTTCATTTTCTTTATGGCAAGAATACTGAAACTGATTTATTTCCATTTCTCTAGTTAGCATGTGGACAAAAATATATTTATAAAACGAACTGCTAAATGATAGCTTATAGACAGTTTAAAAAAAACCATTTGGTATCTAGAACCCTCCCCCTCTTCTTTTGGTCATTATTCCTTTCTTAGTACAGAAACTAAAATGTGCCCATAAATCAGTGAGGGCCATTTTGTATTATTTTTTATTTCATAGTATGTAATGTTGAAGAATCCATATTCAGGGTAATAGTTGGATGAGCCTTTCCCTAATTAGTGAAGCCAGTCTTTGGAAATGTACTTGATTTGTTGAGCTATATTATAACTGAAGTCTTTCTATCATGGTCAAACCTGCCAGAGTTTGTGCATCCCTGGTAGAGGATTTGAGAACCTGAGTTCATTTCTTCAACATAGTAAGACATCTGAGTGGGGCTTTGTAGAAGACTTATAAGTCTTTAGTCATTGTGTATTGAAATAAATATGAAATGTATTCACTTCTGAGTTCTGGCACTGCTTATTTCTCAAAGTTACTTCTTTACCATACTGTACAGTTGATTAGTCCACAATCATTTTAATGGAATGGTCACCCTGCAACACTCTTCCATCACTACCTTATTGAACAAGACTTAACTAGGCAACTTACACTTTCCATCTTTTGAGCTGTCTAGACTCCATGCTATAAAATATTTTAACAATAACTTGATCAAATCTCACAAATTCATTTTCAAAAGGAATTTAGTGTGTCAGCATGTTTCTGGTCTCTGTTTTTTGTTAGTTTTTCCACATGATCAGTCCCTTTCCTTGGCTTCCAACCATTTACATTGATTCTATGATAATTGAGGTTTATTAAGAGGCAGCTTGTCTTCCACACATGGTTTCCTGTTTTCAGTTGTTCCTTTCTATCGTTTTTATTCCAAATGGGATCATTTTGACCTTAGACTTGCTATTCCCCAGGATATTTACTCATGAATTATGTACTTCAGTAGACTCAATATATACAAACTAATCACTTTTTGTCTTTTTGGTTGAGACTGGGTCTAGAGAGTAGCAACTAAAATGCACTAGGATCATAGAGAAATACTAGACTGTCTGAAAAGCCTTAGGATTCAAAATATTGAAGATCCCTGTGGGATGCTGACCAGAGCCATATCTAAGGTATGTGGTTTTATCCAAGAATGCCAAATTTAAAAGACATTGAATGTTTATAGTCCCTCAGCAGCATAGACACAACAGAGCTTAGCACCTGGTTAGCAAGAAAAATTAATTATATAAAATAGGATGTTACCAGATGCCCCATTTGCTCCCCCTGGCAACCCACTCCAGGTAGGATCTTCCACAGCCATAATCTGCATTACTACCTCTCCCCTTCTGGTGGAAGCAGCCTCCCCTAGTGAAGATTGGAAGTCTTGCTATCTCTGCCCATGAAGGTTAGTATCCCAGTTCAAAAATTTGATTTGTGTGTCATTTTCTGTGCCATCATATGCCATTGTCCCCAGTATTGGTTTTTGTTGTCCCAGATACAAAGATTTCAGTTCTGCCTTCCCTGTTGCTAGTGAGATCAGTATCTCACTTCCTCTCACCTTATGGTAAACCTACAAAGTCATTAGCCAGGGAAGCAAAGTCTGTGGAAAAAGGGTCAATCATGCTCATCATCACTGTCACCAATGGCAATCAAGTGGGTTTAGATGATGTAACAAGGTAAAATGAGTGTGAGAAATGATTGTTAATAACCAATGATTTGGGGGAGATTCAGGTTTCCCCCTTTTTCTTTTATCCTCATTTCAAGACAGTCTCTGAAGGTCGAGCTAACTTTCTTCTCTATCCAGATCCCACCCAGGTAGGGCAGTCATTATGCTCTACTTAGGTTTGGGTTGGGATAAATTCTTTGAATAAATTGTCTAAGGCTGGGGCTAACTTAGAAGTAAATGACATAATGAAAGTTCAGGTCCAACTGCTCATTGTAGTATTCATTCTCTTATTAATTTTAGCCAATCAGTTGATTGCCACTCTCGGGAACACCACTCTTCCAATGCGCATATGAGCCATAAGCCCATGCCATGATTGTCTTTGGTCTAAGAGAGAGACAGTCAAATGACCAGTCTTTAATTAAAATGCTGGCATTATTAATAAAATGATTGAATTACTCAGAAATTATGTCTCTCGAACCTTTTTAAATGCCACAAGTGGGAGAGAGGAAGGGAGAGAAAAACAGAAGAGACAGGGAGAGGGATAGAAATAGAGAGGTAGACAAACAGACAGACACAAAAGCCTGGGAAATTATAATATCCTTCAGAGGTCACCAGTCATGCTTCTAGCCAGGCTCCCATAAACGGCATTGAGAAGAGCAGTTCTACTGAAAAAGGGACTTGTAATCCCCATAACCACCAGTACCAGCTGATTTTGACAAGCTGGTGAGTCCAAGAGCCTCAGGAATAGCACCAACCCTACTACCAGCCTGTACACTACAGATATCAACCAAGAGAGCAACTCTGGTGGAGATGTGACCTGTCAATCAATTCTCTAGTTGCTGCAGCACCCATCTCCCCAGTAGCCACAGTTCCTGAAAACTCAGAGAAGTAAGTTCTTACCACCATTCTTTACACTTTCAAGTAGCTCAACAAAAGAGCAGGTTTGGTTTTATCAATGGAAATGACATAACAGAAGATTCATTACCATCTACTTTGTGGCTGTACCCTAGAAACCTGTGAGCCCTTCCTTCTGACTTGAAGTTGTGTTTTCTCTTTCTATTAGAATGTGATCTCCAGAGTAGGAACTACTTTCCCTTCCTATTTGTATCCCTAGCATCTCGACATTGCTTTGCACATAGTAATTGCTTAATAAATGTTGTTTCCTTCATTCATTCCAAGATCCGAGTATTTCAGCCACATCCAAACTTAAATGCCTCTTGGAATACAACAAAGGCATTGTTAGGTTCTGTGCATGCATACCATTCACTGCAAGGCCTCATTGTTGCTTTCAGTACCAAGCCTGAAATGTGCTATGGGGTAGCTCATCAGTACAGCCCCAAGTACAAAGCCAGTAGTATACCATGGGAACTCAATATGGGTTTGTTGATGACAATGATGCTCAGACATATTCAGAAAATAAATCCCAAGTGCTGGGAAGTAAAGTCTCTTACAAAGCAAGAGACTGCTTTCCTGTCACAGATAAGGAGAAAATTTACCTAATGCCTGGCAAGCATAGAGTGCAGAGACTTTTTTTTTTAAGGAGAAAATCTTTGCAAATCAATGTGAACTTGCTTATGCTCAAATGACAGTACTTTTCTGAAAGTCAGATTGTATTCTCTGCCCTTTCTTGGAAAATGATTGTAGTAATTGAACTGAATATAGTCTTCTACATTGAAGTGGATAAACGTAGACACTTAAGGTTAGACTTTCAAGACTGAGTATAGGAACTTAGCCACGTGTATTGCTTTAGTACTGCTGAGTGTTGGACAGCCACATGCTTTTGCTCTTTGGTTTATACATTTACCCCACAGAGCAGTCTGCTGTGAATATTGCCCAGTTCCACACTTTGTCACATTTTCTATGGCTGCTCCTCAATTAATTTCAAAGATGGCCTGAACAGTGGGTCTTTATTTTTCCTTTTTTAATGATAATAGGAGAACCTGTGTTTTCAGTATTTTTTCAAGGGCTGACTGGATCCTCTTGGTTGAAAAGTTGGTTAGGGAAATGACTATTGAGCTCATTCACCACCATAGTAACCAAATTTTAATACCTTCTGGGCATACAGACATTTATATAATCTAACTCTATGGCACCGAGGTACAGTGTATGTAGCGTATTTATGATTGAACAGAAAGTTTCAAATAGCAGCCTGTGAAATTGGATTTTAGATGTAATGTACCATAAATAAGTGCTATAAAGATTGCTTTTAATGCCATAAATCAGATTTTATTGGTTTCAGCTATCTCATTCTGGTTATTGTATTACCCACAAAATCAGACGAAATCAAAGAGCTGGAATATTTTTTATTTTAATGTCCCATCTTCTATAGTAATGGCACACAAGCCCTCACAGCTGCCTTTTCGTGGAGGTTGGGCAAGGTTGACAGGTGGCAGGCACCAGCAACATGTGAGGGGCAGAATCAAAGGATTTAGCCAGACTTTCAGACTTTAAGCCATTTTAGTACCTCTGGTTTTGGTAATGATACAAAGCAGATGTACTGGCAGATCCTCTAAGCTTCCTGGGAAGAGAGATGACTGGTCAGTTGTTTTAAGCCTATGAACATTTGTTGGACTAGAAGTAACCACAATGCTTAGCAATGCCCAGTATAGGAGGGAGTCACTCTAGGTCCTTCTGCTTTGTTTTCAACATGAACAAGTCCCTATTTGCTGATACATGGCCCCATTAAGAGAGTTTCTTTTCTAATTCTCTAATATCTGGTGCTCTGTCCTTCAACTTCCCCATACTTCTTACCTTTGAGATTCCTTCTGGATTGATTAGTCAGGGGCATTAATATGTTGCCATTCCTTGAATAGCATTTTAAAAAGCAAGCACTCACACACAAACAGGAAGGTGTAACCTAGGAGGCTGGAGTAATATAAAAATGAACTTTTCTAACTGGGCAGTTTTCAAGCTGTTTAAAATGCAGATTACATTTGTTTTATGTATACCTTTTCTTTAGGGTTTGCTTACAGAAGAGCTCTCTCTACAGAGAGAAGAGTTTCTGTCTGAGAAACCCAGATAGACTTCACTGATGATGGCTTTCATTATTCAGGGTCGAAGCCTCATAACCTAGGAGGGGGTGAGAATGGGCAGGGCAGCTAAGGTGAGAGATGACTCTAGGGGCTTTTGGTAATGTGTTTTACACAGATAAATCTTGAATATGTTGCACATTCTATCTCCCATGATGTGGTACCAGATACATTAAATGGAGTTATGCCATGTGAAAAGTAGCAATACTGCACAATGAGAGTTACCGTTGAAATGTTTTTTTTAATCTTGATTATCAAGGTATGGGACTCACTTTCCCCATTGCTTAAGTAATGTTATATCTACAGAATCTCTGGACCATGTATGTTATTGTGCTGCAAAATATTGTGATGTGCCTGAAACAATTCATTTAAAAAACAAAACAAAACAAAACAAAAACAACCCATACTTTGTGGTGATGACATCTTTGAATGATGAGAGACAGGTTCATAGGATCAGTGATTTAGAGCTTGAAAGGGCTTTAGAGATCATCTAATTCATGTCCTTCATATTCATATTACAGACTAATAAACTGAGGCCCACAAAAGTTCCTAGGATTGTGGATTTAGAACCAGAAGGCACATAAGAGGTAATCAAGTCACACCCTTGCATTTTACAGTTGAAGAAAATGAGCCCCAGAGAGGTTAGGTAATTTGTCCAAGGTCACACAGCTGATATGTATCTGAACTGGCATGTGAACACAGGCCCTTCCTGATTCGAAGTGCAGCATTTTTTTTTTTCAATACACTGTATTTCTTTGATTAAGTGAATGTCTCAAGGTCACCAAGTGTAAGTGACAGAGACAGACAGGATTTTAATCCAAGTCATGATGTCACAGAAAAAAACAGAGAATTTGAAAATATAAGACTAGCATCTAAGTATGCATAATATGAACTTAAACAAGTTACTCTCTCAGAGCCACAGTTTCTTTTTCTGCAATATGAGTATCATATTCAATATCTGCCCTGCTTATGTCCCAGCACTGTTACCAAAACCTCTAGATCTTTTTCTGACAAACTCTTGTCTAAACCTGCCTCTCCAAGTTTAGAAACAGGGTGGTGATTTCTTGAAGCCAAGTTTGTTTTTTCCCCCTAAAGGAAATAAGGATTGTCTGGCATAATTTGTTGGTATATGTATATATGCATGCATATATAGATACATATATGTATGTATGTACGTATGTATATACATAAGTGTATGTGTGTGTGTACACATACATATACACACACACACTTTGTAATTTCTCCTTCTTTTCTAGGTTCTTAGTACTAATCTATTCAACAATTCATTCTAGAATTTTATCCAGGTAGAGCTTTCCCAAGCTCACTAGACTGTATTTGAAGATATAATTGTCTTCCCTTTATTTTGAAAATAAGGACAATTTCCTGTATCATGTGGTATTTCAGGTATCATCGACAATAGCTGAGCAATAACATCCTTAAGTCATTTGAGTACCTAGGAATATAGTTCAACTAAGCCAAGTGACTTGAATTCATCAAGGGCAACTGTCTTTTTTATTATATCTTTCCTTATTAGTCTACAGTGCTCTGTAAGGTCATTTTTTCTTGGTAGAAAAAACAAAGTAATTGAACAGTCCATCCTCTTTTTTTTGTCATTACTTATTATCATCCCACTTCCTCCAGAAGCATTCTTTCATTAATCTTCTTTTCTCCAAGATAGCTACAAAAAATACTTTTGTGCCTATCCCAATTTAACCCAAGTTTTAGCACTTTGACATTAGCCTTATATTAATATGCCAGTAGCAGCATGACCTTGTGGCTATGGCACAGAACTTGCAGTTAAGCTCAGTCAGTCAATAAACATTTATTGATGATATGCCTACCCCATTGAGCACTCCTATGCAAAAAGAGGCAAATGACAGTCCCTGACCTCAAGCCACTCACGATCTAATGTACAAAAAGGTTTATGCAGGATAAAGGGGAAATAATTAAGAGAAGAAAGGCACTAATATTAAAGAGGGATTGGGAAAGATGTGGATTTGAACTTAGTGATTTGGCAAATCACTTAACCTCAGCCTCAACTTTCTTTTCTGTGTAATGGTGATAATCATAATACCTACCACATTATTGTTATTAATCTTTTGAAACTTCACCTTGCTTCAATCTTCTTTCCAAGTATTTTAGTTCTTGTTCTCTCCTTGAATTTGTCCTCTGAGAACTTCTGCATATCTCTGCTGCCACTGTTTTTCTTAACTTGTAGCTGCTTTCTATGGTATCCAGCTTTATGGATGCACAGAACTAGTTTTCCCTCTTCTTTTCTTCCTTTTAATTTTAAGGCCTTTTTGATTAGATTTGCAAGATTTCAGGAAAATACATTCCTACCAGCCTTTGTTGGGTGACTCCATCCCTGGCCAGAAGCCTGTATTTCCTGTACTTTTAACTGTGGTCCAGAAATAAAAATCCTATTCTCTGATGCCATTTTCTTAACAGGCTGTTCATTTTTCAAATCTGCTTTTTTTTATTCTACATCCCTTGCCTTTGATGAGCAACCACAATGAAAATAACATCTCTGTCTCTATAGTCCTCTGTTTCTTTCCCAAAACTTCATAATTTTTGGTAATAAATTCCAAGTTCTTTCCAGGATTACCAATTGCATCCATGTGAATCACCAGAAGTGGGTAGTAGTCATCTGTTAAGATAATTCACAGGAAAATCACTGTCACATCTTATATGTCTGCCTTAGGAAGGCAACAGATTATCTCTTTTTGTTATCAATAAGTAGCTGCTTCAGTACCTCTGAGTAAGGAGTAATCAACTATCACTACTCATTTATTTGCTTCTTCTGACCTTTCTTATATCAATCACCTAGCAAACCTTTAGTTTTACCCAATCAAAATAACAGAATATTCTCCCATCCTTAGAACCATGAAGGACCCAGAAGCAAGCTACCATGAAGTCCTTGAGTATGGCCCACTGCTTTTATCACTTTTAATAGGTGCCTACAGGCTTCTGAACATTGAATAAAACATAATTGGGACATGTAACCAAAAACAAATCATTGTGCTTAAATAGAAAAACCATTTATTTTTGCTATTTCAGTGATGAAACTTTGATATTTTATAATGAAACTCTATATTATGTTCTGAGTATTCAGGAAGAAGATATTGCTTCTGGTCATATGGCTTATCATCTAAGCAAGCCAGACAAGACATTGGGGGAGGATTTGAATGAGTATTAGATGGGTCATTTAAACATTGAGGTTCTATGTGATTCTTCCATGTGCCACACTTGTAATTCAAATCTCATTTCCTAATTTTCTCCTATTTTTTCATTTTGTTTCCTATCCTTCTCTCCACCACACATGCTATTGACTTAAAATGTCCCTCCCTCTTGTCTGTGATAAGGAAAAATATGAGCTGATTCTAGTGCATGTATCATGTATCAGTGCACATGGGCATTTAGATTGATACTATCCAATGTGGGCATGTGTGCAAACACAAGAGCAGGCAGAGATAAAAAGGAACTGATTGGGAAGAAGTCAAAGTTAGTATTAAAGAACTGAATTATGGAGGACCTACTAGGTATATACAGTCAATGTAAGAAGGACTTAGTATAATTCTAGAATTATAGAAGTTTAGTACCTGCTATTATCATCCCCATTTTATGATTGAGTAAACTGAAGCAGACAGAGGCTAAGTACCTTGCCCAGGATCACACAGCTTGTAAGTGTCTGAGGCCAGATTTGAATCCAGGTCTTTTTGAAGCATTCTGAATCTCCAGGCCCAGTATTCTATCTATTTTGCCTATGGAATTATAGGATTCAGGGGAACTAAAAAACAAAGAGCTAAAAGAAGGGAGGTAGCTATACTTTCTTCCACAGAATTATAAGAGTTGGTGCATAATAATAGTAATAATAATAACAACAGCATTTATATACCACTTCCTATCTGCCAGGCATTGTGCCAAGTGCTTTACAATTATTATCTCATTTGATCCTCACAATAACCCTGGCAGGTAGATGCTGCTATTATCCCCATTTTATAGATGTGGAAACTGAGGCAGAGAGAGGTTGTGACTTGTTGGGGTCACCAAGTAAGTGTCTGAGGCTGGATTTGAACTAAGCTCTTCCTGACTCCAGACCCAGTGCTCTATCCACTGTGCTTTTCTTATGAGAAGCTTATGGGAAACTGTGAATGAGTATAAGAAACTGTTTAGTCAAATGACAACTACTGTCTCATTCCCTGCAAGGCCACTTCAGTACTTTCTCCACCACAAATGATCTGTCTCCTTTGAGCCTCTCAATTCTCAAAGGCATTGGTTTAATCACTGTTTCTTGTTCAAACCTCAAGCTCTCTGACAAATTTGCTCCGAATTCCTTCCCTTAAGAAACATACTATATAGCAGAAAGATGGAACTGTTGAACATTGGAGAAGGGTGGACTCGGTGTATTCAAAGGTCCCTTCCAGAACTTAGGCTCATAGATTTGGAGCTAGCAGAGACTTTGGACTCCTTTCTTCATCTCTCTGTGAGTTTTTTCCTTGAGATTAAAAGAAAAAAAGCCAATTAAGCAAAGCCAACCTAACACAGAGACTGCATTGAGCAAACATTTCACACCTAGAATTCTCCCAAAAATTTAATGAAAGGAGGAGGGGATATTTTCTCATATCTTCTCTAGGGATAAGGCTGACATTATAATTAAAAAGAATTTGATTTTGTTTTCTAATTATTTTCATTATATTAGTGTGGTTTTTGTGTGTATTGTTTTCCTGGTTCTTTTTACTTCTCTCTGTGCCTATCCATATCTTTCTTCCTATATTTCTCTGATTCCCTCACAGTCATCATTTCTTATGGGAAGAAATTGTCTTATAGTAATCAACTTGATCAGTGTTGCCTGCTACTCAGAGAACTGCAGTCCTAAACCAGGCCCATAAACTACATTCCTTGCTCTTTCTCCTCTTCCTTGCTCAACAATTAGCACACAACCCAGGTGCCTCGATTTACTTCCAGCTTTTTTTTTGCCAGTAGTAAGTGGAATGTGATGCTGTGTTTGCTTTTTTTAAGTAGTTCTATTTCCAGAAACTCAGAGTACCCTTGACAGAAAAGAAGAAAATCCCTTTGTGGATACCAGATTGCTGTGGCATTTGGAAAATCTTGTTCTAAATGAGCTGTCCAGGGTAGTTATTCAATGCAATTTAGCCATTGAACAGTGTAGAGAAGATGTATAGGGCAGAAATCTCTATCTATGTGCATACATCTGTATGTATGGATATGTGCATATGTAGATATGGATATATAATTAATATTGAATATATATCACAACATCAAAGGCCCAATTGCACACATATATGCACAAATATGTACATTTACATGTTTACATTTGTATATGCAGTATACACACAGATTATAAATATGTCTGCATGCATGTAAAGCTGTGCTCATGTGTCATGCACTGTGTACATGTGTATGTGCATGTATATATATATATATATAATGCATAGATATGTGTGCACATAGGTATGTATAATAGGGATTTCTGCATTTATATAAATTCAACATAAATTCAATATTATATATAAGTATATGTGTATGGATATGTATGCATATCTATGTTTATTTATCTGTTCTATGTATGAAGATTTTTGTCTTATACATCTCTCTCTACTGCTCAGTGATAAATCTCACTTAGTTTTAAGGAATTCGGATAAATATACTATAGTACTTTGTTCTTAACCTGCATGTCCTCTTCAGGAATAAAGAAGGGGTATGATGTTTAAGAGCTAGATTAGTTGTAGCCAAAAAGCGGGAGAGAAATATCCAGTTTGCTATGTAAAAATTAGAAAATCACTAGTGACAAATGGTAAAGGCTATGTTTTTACACTCTCTCAAATATTGATGGGACTCAGTAAGTCCTTTGATCTTGTTGCTATTATTATAAAGCCAATAAATGCTTGTTGAATTGAATTGGATTGAAAGCCTTATTAGTTACTGCTCTAATAGTTCAGGATGCATCATAATTTAGATAGACTTGACTGAAGGTTCTCTTCATGTTGCCTGTGGAAAGAGTTTTCTTAGTGAATTAATAGTGCAAACAAGATTTTAGAGAATGTTTATTGTACTCAATTAAATATAATACATTTATCAAGTATTTATTGATAACCTACTTCTTATGGTCAACATTATGGTGCAGAAAAGTACAATAGTGTATGAAAGACATCAAATAAATTGTTCCATGTTTAATATATACTTGGGGAAAATATGAACTATATGCATGAAACAAGCAGAAAATAAAACAAAGGCAATCTATAAGCAAGTGTGTATTGTGTAGTAGAGAATCATACATGTAAATTCTGAGAAAGTTTGCAATATAGAAAATTCAGTTCTAAGCCTTGTTCAGAGCTTCATCATCATCATCATGATCTTCATTGGCATTATCATCAGATATCATTGTATTGCACTATCATGAGATTTTGAATAAATACTACCTTTCCGGGGTAGTTAGGCAGCATTGAGCCTGATATTAGGAAGCTCTGAGTTCAAATCTCAGACACTTACTAGCTGTGTGACCCTGGGCAAATCACTTAACTGTTTCCTCAACTGTTGAGTTCCTCAACAACTCAATTGTTCCCCAACAAGTGGGGACCATGATAGCATCTACCTCATAGGGTTGTGTGACGATCAAATGAGATATTTGTAAAGTGCTTAGCACAGTGTTTGACATAGTAAATATTTAATAAATCCTTCCTTTTACCTTCCAAGGGGCATTTGCATTTTGAGCTATCTCTAATTGAAGAATTATATTTATTCTTCTACTCACAGATCTTGATACAGTAGAAAGAGCACTGGACTTGGAGTTAGAAGACCATGTAAATATAATTTGTTCTTTTTATTTTATCTCACTGGAATGGACTTCAGCCAGGGTTCTGCCAGGCCCATAATAATCTTTTTTTTTTCCACTGAATGAAGTCTAGTCACATTGAGAAACGTGGCTGACTCTTAGAAAAAATATGAAATAGACCAAATTTGTTTTTGGTGACCCTAGGCTATCTCTTTTGAACCTATTCAATTTTTCTCTACTTTTAGGTGGTCAGGGTCTCTTCCTTGTCTCAAAATCAACTCTCAAAAAAATCTCTGATATGTGTCAGTATATATCAGACAGTTATTCTAACCTTACTGTGAATTTCAGTCAATAAGCTACTTTTCTGAAGGCTATTTGCATTTTAAGTAACCTCTAATTGAGTGATTAAGTGCTTTGCAGGCTGTTAACTAAAACGCAAGCCTCAGGGAGCAAGAAGAAGAGGTACTTTGGGGACAAGGTCCCTGAAGCAATATTATATAGGAGACTGCCCTTTCTACCTGGGTCCTTCCTTTAACTGAGCAGCAATTATGGGTTTCTTTTCCATAGGGAACTGGCCTGGCTTCAGAATTCTAGATGGTTATAAGCCATTAAGACTTTTTGGGTAGCTACCCTACACCTGGGTCAACCCAGAGGGTTTTATAGATTGCGGAACAGGAGCAGAAGGATACATTCCCTAGTTATGCTGATCACTATTCATGGAGGCAGATGAGGATGCTTGGCTTCCTAGTAGACAAATCACCGGATTAGAATAGAAGATGAAAATCAATATAACAAACTCAGATAACAGGAAACAAAGTGTAGGTGGCCCTTAGGACCTAAAAGAGTATAAAATAAACTTGGCTTAAACTTGGTATACTCAGCTACAAAATCAACTAATCAATGATCCCATCTCTCCTCCGTGCAAGAAAGAGACTAACTATATTTGAGACAGGAAAAGTTCTGATGGTCATTGATTCCAGTCTTGGCACAGCAGTAGAGGATCAGGGGAGGAGTTCCAGAGAAAGTTGTAGTCCTCATTTGAGCAACAAAAGTAATATAAGCATAAGGCATGCAAGTATAAAGCAGAACCTTATAAAAATAGCACAGTTGCCAAAATATTCTTGTCATGAGATGCTGATGATCAAGACCAAAAGAGCTATTTTCTGTAACCAGAGATAAGCCTGCTCTTGGACTGATGGAGGATTAGGAGATACTTTGATTTATAGGACATAATTTACTTCAATAAAGTTTTTGGATTCAGGGTATCAAAAATGTTGTAGTGTTTGAGATTGCTTTTGCATGTATCCAGAACTCTTAAAGGAGCAAGGTCTTCTAAACAGAAAGGTCAAGGTCTTAATTCCACACTGAAATTAGTCTTATTATTTAACTTTTCTGCAGAAAGGAGAGATAAAGCAATACAGTCTGACAAATTCTGAAACACCTTCACATATGCATTTACCTTTTAATTTTCTTGTGTACTAGGCCCCTTGATCCTACTGTGCTTCAGTTTCCTAATCTGTTAAATGAAGATTTTTGGACTAGGTGATCTCTAATATCACTTCTAGATCTAACATTCCATAAGCCAATTCCAAATGGTTTATCTTATCAGCGTTCAATCTTATGTTATCTTCGAAATGGAGGGGAGGAGAGGCACTGATAATATAAAACTGGGATAATCCAAAAAGGAATTACATTTGAATTTTGTATAGATATTCCCTACACACACACACACTCACACACACTCACATACACAAAACCCTGTGCCCTTCCCCTTTTATGCTACCTCACCTGATGACCTTAGCTCCCAAGAATTCAATTATACTTTCTATGCATATGATTCCCAGATCTATATGTCCAATCCTAATCTTTCTCCTTAGTTCCAATCCCACACCTCCAATTTCTTCTTTACATTTCAGGCAGGATATCTGCCTGACATATTAACCCAGTCATCTTGTTGAGGCTTAGGGGTTTAGGGATAATGGGATCCCAAAATCCCAACACCCGGGTCCTGCCCAAAAGAATTCGACCCAAGCCTTTATTCAGCTAAAGACAAGGTTTATTAGAACATCTGTCATATTGGGCATACTATTAAGGAATCTGAACATTAGTGAGCTATTGGCTAGATTATAAGAATCTGAGCAGTGGCTAGATTTTAAGGATTTGAACACCTTAATGGAGACAAGATGGACCTTATATACAGAAAGACTATGGGAGGAATCTAGGAGTGGCCAAGTGGTCTGCAGGGACTGTGAGGTAATAGAACACCAGGGACCTGGACCACTTGGGAAAGGCCAGTTGATGAGATTATTGCCTCAGGAGAATGCCAGAGATTTGGCCATATGGGAAAGTCCAGGATTTTTTCCTTTCTGGGGTCCAGATCGGGTAAAGAGCAAAGGTCTTGGTTTCTGAAATTGCTTCCTGCTGGCAAGGGGCATAGAGATATTCCTGCCTCGAGGGGGTCCCAAAGAGGAGGTTGACTGGAACCAAGCACAGGCTGCATCCAGGTAATGACGGGGGACATTGGCTGGTACCCACTGTTTACTACCAACTGTAGGTGAATGGGCTGTAGTCTGGAAGACAAAAATTTGACAGAAAAGACTGTGGGGCCCAAATGACAGGATAAAACATCCTTAGCTCTGTTTGGATTCAGATAATTCAGTTTTCCAATCATGTAGTATCAAATCCACCTCATAGCCAGACTCAGGAATAGCCAGGTGGGTAACATTCCTTTTCAAAGAAAGATAATGAGGAAACTGAGCCAGGAGGATCCCATCTTAATCTGAGGCTAAAACTGTCCTCTCAGCTTTGCCCAATGCTGACTTCCCACCAGTATCTCATTCTCTGTGAGACAGAGAAGAAATGCTTGTGGCATTTCTCTCAGATGGTGAATTATTGATTATCTATGGATAATTATGAACCATCAGCCAGCTCAAAATAAAATCCTATGAGCTTTTACCTCACACAGCAAATTTCACTAATCACAGCTTAGGAAAAACTTTTCCAGGATTTACATCTCAAATTTAAATTTGTTCTGGTGTAAAAAAACAATTGTTAGAGATTATTTCCATATACTTGCAAATTCTCAGCAAGACAAAAATCAAACAACCTTTTTGCAAGTTTACACATTAAAACAATAACCAGCAATAGCTAAATTATTTTAACAGTAACCAAATTATGAAAAGTTGCTTGACATAACTGGTACAAAAAGTTCACCAATTTGAAACTTGAAACAAATCCATTACCAATCAGGTGACTTAAGTTTTGTTAAATGCATTTCAAATTGCTTTACACAGAGAATCAACATCTCATCATTAACAGTTAAAACTACAGCTTTAAAAGAGCATGCTTACCCAAGTTCAGAGGCTAGCTTCTTTACCTTGAGCAGGATGTGCTGAACCTGGGTGATGCTTCCAGGCAAAAGTTGCCTAGGGCCCAAGGCCATTGCCAGTGAGGCCCAGGCTGCAGCTGCTGCCCCTCCCCCTCCTTTCTTTCCCCAGGTGGGAGAGGGCAAAATCATAGCTGAGGGGGACAGGGTGAAATTCTCTTCTCCTATGAGAAGGGTTAACAGATACCCTCTTGATTCAAGGGAAGGGAGTGACCAGGTTGTACCAAGATGTTTCAAAACTCCTTAATGATTGATCACAAAACCTCCAGAATCTGCTAAGATGTTTTCAGCTGTTCTAATTTTTCCCTGTAACCTCCCTGAAGGAGAATGTAAGGCCCAGGGAACCAAAAAGCTCCTGTAATTTTCCCAATTCCCTAGCACCTAGAGAATTGACAGAATTGGGCATATGCTTCTGCATAGAGCATCCGTCATTGTCCTCTATGCTGCCGAAGGTGTACCCAGGTCCATGGCCTCAAACTGAACTAGTGGACCGAGAGCCTGAGAACATCAGGCCAAGTATGAGACTGCCTCATAACTGTCTGCCCAAAAAGCACCTCCAATCCTTGTGCTTGGAGAGTGACCCCAACTGCAGGACAAGGAAGAAGTGAGGGGAGATTTACATACCTTCTTCCAGTCTTGGCTGGAGAAGAACTTGGGGGTTAGGAAGTTTCCCTGTATGGGCCACCAAAATGTTGAGTTTTAGAGATTTAGGGGTGCTGGGACCCCAAAATCACAACACGCTCATCCTGCCTGAAAGAATTTGACCCAAGCCTTCTTTCAGCCAAAGACAAGGTTTATTAGAACATCTGTCATATCTAGTGAGCTGTTGGCTAGATTATGAGAATCTGAGTACCTTAATGGAGAAAAGATGGACCTTATATACAGAAAGACTATGGGAGGGATCTAGCAGTAGCCAAGTAGTCTGCAGGGACTATGAGGTAATAGAAAGCCAGGGACCTGGACCACGTGACCAAGGAATAATGGAGCCTAGCTAGGATTAAGGGTGGGAAGTGGCCAGGGGACATAGGTGGCTAAGACAGTGGAGGGCTAGGCTAGGTTAAGTGTAGCAGAAATGGGAGATTGTGTTTAGCTGCAATGAAAAGCCAGTTGATGGGATTACAGCCTCAGGTGAATGCCAGAGATTTGGCCATGTGGGAAAGTCCAGGGTTTTTCCTTTCTGGGGTCCGGATCCCAACCCCATCATTCTCACACTCAGTATGTTCAAAACAGTACTCATTATCTTTCTCCCAAAATGCTTCCTTAGACTTCTTATTAGTGTGGAGCGCAATACTTTTCTTCTGGGCACCCCATCCCATAGCCTCAGTGTCTTCATTTTCATGCCAATTATACAATCCATCACCAAATCTTGTTTCTACCTTTATAATATCTCTTATATACGTCTCATTCTCTCCACTCACAGAGCTATTTCATCCAATACCTAATATTCATAGACCTTTTTTGGGGGTGGGAGGAGTTAGGGAGGGTAAGATGTTGGGGGTGAATGGTTAAATCTGATTTCATCAGTGTAGGGAACTCCTGTTGGAGGGTTCTGACAATGCAGATCAGAAACTGGCCTATAACAGGGCTTCTTAAACTTTTTCCACTGGAGAGCCCTTTTTGTGTTCCAGCAGTATTAGTTGGTGTTGCATGGCCTGAAGGCATGTGCAGTGCAAAGCAAAGGTCTAGGTTAGCAAAACTAGGATTAAAATTCTGGTCTTCTATGTGGTATTACATTCTGACATATTATAGGCATTCCATCAATATTAACACAACTTAAACTAAATGTTTTTTCCAGCTCAAGAAGGTACTCTGGGAGAAATTATGAGAAACTTAAGTATTCTTTGCTATGATATGTAGAAAGAAACAAATATTGAGATATCATTGCAGTGGATTGCAGTTGGTGATGGTAAGGACTATAAAACATATTCTCAAAGGAGGTTTTGTTTTATCATGAAATGGCTAGAAAGTTATCTTTCTAAAAATATTTGCTAGTACTCTTCCAGGGAGGATGATGAACTATGAATGTCTCTGTGTACCTTCAAACACAATTTTTTTTGATCTGCCTTTATAAAAAAAAAATTGATCTCTAGTAACCAAGATGAAAATTAGTAACACCAAACCCCCAAGGGCTCATAGGATCAAAGTTTTATTTTCAGTTAGAACAGATAGATCATCAATAAATACAAAGTTCTGATCAAGTTCAATTCAATTCAAATCAATTCACAGGATCATGGGACATGGGATCTTAGCATCCAGCCTACCTGCTTTCTCAATTCATTCCTCTATCATGAACTCACTTCCTTTCTTTCAGTCTTGCTTTATAATTTGACAGTCCAACCATTCACTATCAGCTGTTCTTATATTCCTTTCTGCCTTGTCTATCAACACCAGTTGCCATATTTCAACTGTCTGTTAACTCTACCGTTCTCCTTCACTGTTATTATTCATTTGAATGCTCTTGGAGAAAGTAACACAATTTTGCCAAGTAGGTTCACTACATATTTATATTATTTAATTTCCAATGATCTTTCACTGATAAATAACATTTC
Source organism: Vombatus ursinus (assembly GCF_900497805.2). Lineage (NCBI taxonomy): Eukaryota > Metazoa > Chordata > Mammalia > Diprotodontia > Vombatidae > Vombatus > Vombatus ursinus. The sequence goes on along the minus strand of NW_020950792.1, from coordinate 583,590 downwards.
TTTATTCTTATCTCACTGATTCATTATCAAATCTTCCACATTGGCTCCTCCAATCTCTCTCCACAAGACTATTTTTAATGCCACTTTATCTCACCTTATTTCATCAGAGTACCTTTCTCACTTCCTACTTTACCAAGAAAATAGAGAATGTTTAAAGTATCATGTCTGTTCCATGTCTCATCCCTGATTTTCTTCTTGCTGAGCTCTCAGATGAAGATAAGCACCTGGTCAAGAGTAACCTTACTCTTTTTGTGCTCTTAATTTCTTTCTCTCTCATCTTTTTTCAGACCTTGCTTTTTTCTCATTTTTAATCTTTTCTTATCTATTGAGTCCTTCCCCAAAGTCTGACCCTGCTAACCTATCCTTACTAAACAAACAAGCAAACAAAACCTTCACTTGACCTGCCATTCCCTCAAGCTATCATCCTGTCACTTCTTTCTTTCATAGTCAAATTCCTAGAAAGGAATTAATACTCATTGCTTTCCTTCCTTCACCTTCCAATCAATTCTTAGTCCCATATCATTCAAATCTGATCCTAATATTCCACCCAAACTGGTCTCTTGGACCTCAGCAAAAAAAAAAAATCTCTTAACTGCTAAATCCAATATCTTTTCTAGGTGCTCATTCTACCTGACTTCTCTTCAAATTTTGATATTGCTCAATCACACCTTTCTTCTGGATACTCACTTCTCCCTTGATTTCTGTGATACTGTTCTCTTTTGATATTCCTCTAACTGCTTTTCATTGTCCTTTTCCAGATCATCATCTTTCTCCCACATATTGAGTATAGGCTCACCAGCTTCCATGGATTCACTTAATATTTTTATGAAAATAACTCTCAAATCTATATATTCAGTTTTAGTTTCTTTCTTGAACTTCAATCCCAGTTTAACAATTGCCCATTGGACATCTTCACTTGTATGTACCATAGACATCTGCAACACAATATGTCCAAAACAGAACTCATTATTTTTTTTTTCTGTGAAACCCACCCCTCCTCGAAACTTCCCTAATTCTATTGAGGCAACCTCTACCCTTCTAGTTATGCAGGTTTGTATATAACCTTATAAAACCTTTGTATATAACCTTTGTATATAACCTTGTATATAACCTTTGAAGATAACTATCTTCAAATCTTTTCATCTTCTCTTTTTTTCATTTCAAACAAGTTCTCATGTCTTGTGAATACTACCTCTACAAATTTTCTCATGTTATTTCTCTCCATTTTCATAGCTTCTACCATAGTTACAATCTTATTCATCTCTCTCCTGGACTACTGTAATAGCTTCCTAACCAGTCTTTGTTTTTAGTCTCTCCTTTCACTAATTCATTCATATGGTTGGTAAAAATAACCTTTCTCAAGACAAAGTCTCATCATTTCACTCCACTGCTCAAAAAATCTTGTGACACCCTATTGACTCTTATTACAGAAAATGAAACTTCGTAACCTGGCATTTTTCCTCCACCTCCATTTCTAGTCTTATTTCATATTGTTCCCTCTCCTTCAATCTCCATTGCAACCAACCTAGGCTGCAAGCTTTAGCCCACCATTGACATTCCATCTCTCTCCTCTATTCCAGTGATCCCCATTGTCAGGGCATCACTCCCTCATTTCTATATCTTAACTTTCCTAGCTTTTTTTAAAAACATGGCTCATATGCATTCTTCTACAGGAAGCCTTTGGTGGTCCCCACCTCCCAAGTCATTAGCTTTTCCTTACTCTTGAAATGACTCCGTATATTCTTTGCATTTATTTTTCCGGGTACATATTGCATGTTCTCCTCTCTGTAGTAAAATGGAAATGTCTGAAATCATTTAGTCTAATGCTCTCATTTAATGATGAGGCAATGAGAGGTTAGTTTATTGAGCAAGGTCACACAAAAGTAGCAAGTAGAAGAACTAGGATTTGAATCTAAATCATCTTACCCTATATTTAGTGCTTCCCTCATTATACCATGTTGTTTCAAGTCAAGAAACACTCTTTCACTTATATTCCATATACATTCATTAAGCTCCCACCATATACAAAGCATTGTACTAAGCTTTCTATGATTGAAAATGAGTAACATCATGTTATGCACTGTGATTATTACTGCTGAATTGACACTTACTGTGACAAGAGCGTCCAATTTATAGGATGTATGTCTTTGGAATCTGCCCTTTATTTCTTTCCTTTTTTAAAAGTCTGCCTTTCCATGATGAATGCCATGCCTAGCTTTTACCTTTTTCCTACTTTGCTTAACGCTGATAAAGTTACTAATTGTAGCTACTGTAAATTCTGCCTGAAGGTCATTTAAGGGGAAAGAGTCATCTAAATAGTCACTGACTCCTCTAAAGGTTAGTATTTACCATTAAAAGAAAACAAAAAGTAAAGGGGAGGGGGATGAGGTAAAGAAAAACAATGACATTAAGATATAAAAGCAATTATACAAATGGCATCTTTTTGCAAAAAAAAAATTAAAACAAAATGTGACAAATAGAATTTAAACAGTCAAGATCATGTGGTCTAATCTCAGATTAATTAAATTAAGAGGGAGCTGATGGTTCTAAGTGAGCGCTAGATGGGGGTTGTAAAAGCACTGAGCTGTGAATAATTTATGACTTTTATATCCCTTTATGTGGATAAAAGCAGAGCAATGATGTGAACATAAAGGTCCCATATTGTCCTCATTTCATGTGTGCTCCTGCGGAAGATAGCATATGGACCCCACAAAGTAAACTCAGTGCATGTGTGTGTGTGTGTGTGTGTGTGTGTGTGTGTGTGTAAACTTGTGTGTTTATCTCTGATTTTCATTTTATAAAAGGTTCACTGCTTCACATTTGGCTTTTAGTCAGGAACTAATGAAAATGGGGACCATTTTGTGTCCTATGTCAACCCTTCCCTCTTTCCCCTTCTCCAACTCATTCATTATTTATATTCATTGAAAATACAGAGCCCTTTAGATCCAGAGGCAAACATTTGATTTACATTTTGTAAATTACAGAAACACAGGCCTGGCTATATCATCTTAATAATGTTGACATGATCAACATGTGGATTAGGCATTTCGCATGTTTTCTACAGTGAATTCTTAATCCTGGGAGATTTTTCTTGCTGCAATCCAACACACTTGCCCAGTGTACTCAGTGGAAATGCAAACTAATTTTAAATCAACTTAAACAAAGCAGAATTAGGAAGAGAAACCTACTTCAAAACTGACATTTGAAAGAAGGGAAAGGAGAAGATCCACGCAAAGTATGTCCTGATGTAAATGATTTTTTAATCATACCTTCCCTATTTTGCATTATCCATCCCCATTATTCCCTTCCAAATAACTGAATATAAACAACATTGACTTTTTTTCTCTTCATAAATAAGCCTTCAATAAAAAAGTCAAATTCCACAAGGAAAAACCATTTCTTCAGTTTATGCTTCTTTTTATTGTGTGATTTATTAAACACTTAATATTGAATCTCAATACAACCAAGCTTGCTTAGTAATTATTTACCTTTCATTAATGTCAATGCACGAAATACCATAGTAATCTGTTATCCACTTTCTCCACTTCCAACCCATGCTTCTTTAATCTGTTCAAGTTGCATCCATTTTATAACCTTTTGTTTATAAAATGCTGTACCATTACAGAGAAAGGCAAATGGGTCCTGGGTGCTCATAGAGAGAGTCCTTTGGGTCTCTTGCTTTGGAGTCTTGTACCAAGTATTCAGAAAAGCTGAGTCAAAAATCCCTAAATCTCTCTCTCTGTCTGTCTGTCTCTGTCACCCCTTTGCTTCTTCTTTCTTCTTCTTCTTCTTCTTCTTCTTCTTCTTCTTCTTCTTCTTCTT
>NW_020950792.1:502762-579758 GCF_900497805.2 Vombatus ursinus | reverse complement strand
CTTCTTCTTCTTCTTCTTCTTCTTCTTCTTCTTCTTCTTCTTCTTCTCTCTCTCTCTCTGTCTCTCTCTCTTTCTCTCTCTCTCTCTCTCTGGGGCAGTTCTTGGGAAACCACACTGGCACCCATTGAGAGTCCAGTCAGAGATTCACATTGCCTACAGAATTGCCAGAAGACTATCTTTGAACTAAGCAACTGTCTAATAGCACCTCCATTGCTAGACCCATTTTTTGGTATTTAGACTTGGTCCAGCTCTTCTGTCCTTGGATTTTAAAAAGAGTCTGTTTTCAGCTTGCCTTCAGGCATCTTTATTCAACTCCTTCCCAACACCCCTATTTCCACTGGTGATTCCATTCTGCTGTCCTCTGATCTAGTTGCTCTTTAGAAGTTAGGTCATGACTCCCCAAGTCTGCCTTGGATCTTCCCAAATGAGCTCTGGGGCTCTTCATCCACTCCAGCTCCAAGTTCTAACGACTTCAGCACTTCAGTAGATTCATTGATATGGAGCTACCCTCTATTATTGTAAGTCAACAGCCCATCCATGCTTTCTCATTCTGTGCAACTCTTGTCCTTGTCCTCCTATATATTCTACATAGAGAATCAACCCACTTTGCCAGAAACTTCCTCGAAGTCAGGGGTTTCTTAACTTTTTTTATATGTCATGGACCCTTTTGGCAGTCTGGTGAAACTTATGCCCCCCCCTCACAGATAGATGATAGACAGATATAGATATATGTATATGCATATATACATATATGTATATATGTATGTGAATACACACATATATGAATATAACATATATTTCAAATATTATATTGAAGTATGCTTATCAAAGATTCAGGTTAAGAATCTTTGGCCTTTTGACATTTTATGGGTACCTGTGTAGCACGTGGGCTACAATGGTTCTCTGACTACACTCTCCTAGCAATAGTCTGTGTGTGCTGTTTGAGGACCAGGCTAGCTAAATATGGACACTATCATTTCCTAAAATTTGGTCAGATGGTAATAAAATTTTGGGTTCTTATAAAACCATTAGAAAATCCAAATCAGATATGCTTTGGAGCATGAAGTTTTCATGAAGACTTGAAAAAATTAAATTTTTAATGAAGACTACAATAATACCTAGAAAATATGTTGGACATGATAAAAATGCAATAAAAACTCTTGTAGAAGAATTGGAACCAAAATCAATAGCTTGGAATGGTAAACCAATATGTAAGTAACAGATTGCCTAGAAACTAGACTAGATCAAATAACAATCAATGACTTCATGAGAAGACAAGAAATATTAGAATGAAAGTCTGACAAAATCTAAGTGACGATATTAAAAGCAACTGGGAAAAGGTCAAAGAGAGTGAGCTTAAGAATCATTGTACTCCCTAGAAATCATGATACAAAAGTATTGATACTATATTTCAAGAAATCATAAATGAAAACTGCCCAGATCTATTAGAATCATATGGTACAGATAGAAAAGAAAATACATTGATCACCTCTTGAAAAATCCTAAGAATGTCATAACTAAAATCCAGAGCTATCATATCAAAGAAAAAAATGCATCCAGAAACAGGTCCATTGAAATATTTTTAAATGTAATAATTTTTTAAAATCATAAATGAAAACTGCCCAGATCTATTTGAACCATATGGTACAGACAGAAAAAAAATACACTGATCACCTCTTGAAAGGAGCCCCAAAATGAAAAGTCCTAATAATACTGAGCTACATTCATATATCTACAATTTCCTCTTTGATATCTCATATTGGATGTGCCATAGACATTTCAAACTCAACATGTCTGAACCAGAAAATATTATCTCCCCTCCTTCATATAATACCCCCATATCCACTTCCCTATTACTGTTAAAGACCCCACAACTTTCCCAGTCATAAAAGCTTGCAACCTTAATATCATCCTTAACTCTTCATTCTCATCTGCCCCACACATCCAATTAGTTGCTAAATCTTGGAATTTCTTTTTCTACTACATCTCATACATATGTTTCCTTTTTCTCCATTCCCACGGTCATCACCCTAGTTCTGGATTCTGTTACCTTTCACCTGGACTACTACAATTGCTTTCTAACTGGTCTCCACTCCAATCTGTTCTCCACTCAGCTGCTAATTTGATTGTTCTAAATTGTAGGTCTGACCTCATCATTTCAATGTTAAATGAGTTACATTGGTTCCCTTTCCACTCTGGGATCAAATATAAAGTTCTCTGACATGTAGAACCTTCCACAACCTAGTTCCTTCCTACCTTTCCAGTCTTGGTGCTCCTAACTTCTCTCATTGAATTCTGTTATCCAGCTATTCTTGATTTCTTTCAGTTACTTGAGCAGAATACTCCTTCACCTTCCTTTCTGCTGTCTAAACTCCCCGTCTTATTTTCCCTGGCCTTCTTCAAGACTCAACTTAAATCCCATGTCCTGCAAAAAGGTCTTTCTTGGTCCCCCAACTGCCCCCTTTCAAATTTCCTTCATTTACTCTGCAAGTATCTTCTGGTAACTAAATGCTTACCTATTGTTTGCTGTCTTCCCTATTAGAATGAATGTTCATTGAGGGTAGGTACTGATTTTGAAATTTTGTTTTATGTTCTTTTTCAGATTTCTTATATCTCTAAAGCTTAGCAAAGCACCTGACACTCAGTGAGCACTAAATAAATCCTTGTTTTCTCACTGAATAGCATATTTATCTTAGTGAAGAAATTATCTTACTCTCTTCCAAATGTATTTTATTTGTTTCCTGCCAATCATTGTCAGTAGGGCTACAGATACAACCTCTAGGCAAAGAATATATTTTCTTTAAAAAATTTGACTTCACTTTGGGTTGTCTTAATAAAAAAAAGTGTGAATGATTACAAATGAAAACCAAAATCTTTATGTGATATTGATGTGCTAGCCAGAAGTTCTACAGGCTTCTTACTCATTTTCTTCTTGATTCTATGGTGCAATAGAGGAAATTGTGCATTTCTTTGAAAGAAATATTGAATTCAGTTGATTAGGGTACCCAGGAATCTGGGGTATAAATTATCCATCCAACCCTTGAGGATATTCTGACAAAAAACCTCAAAAATATTGCTTTAGTCAGCAAGATACCTAATAATTGCTGTAGATTGTAAATTGTGAAGGATGATGTGGGGTCATCTCCCACTTCATATTTAGACATTTAACATGCAGCAAACACCCATACTTAGTGAGGAGAAAAAAGAACATCAAGACTGTCTTCAGAGATAGTGGGGATTTTTTTTTTATTGTGCCTCAGAATACAAATCACATCAAAAGATGCACTGATGAGGTGATGATTTTAACCCAGAGCAGTTGATTATTTGCTCAGGAGGAAAATAGAAATGCAGCTGTAAAGGCAAAGATATTGTCAGGCTTCTTTGAATATTTGTACTTTGCCAAAACTTCTCTTTGGTGTGGGGAGAAGGGAGAAGGGAAATTGACTGGACTTCCTCAGCATAGTCTTTAAATAAGAGACATTTCCTCAGGATCATATAATCCCAGTTGTCTGAACATGGTTGTTTAGTGCTTATCTTCTTCCTCCTTCCTACCAAGGCAGCAGAGACTACAGTTAAATCTTTAGTAGTTTTGCTTTGAAAACACCAAACTGCACAAATGACTATGGTCCTGCTGGGAGACAGGAAAGGAAAAAAGAGTATGAAGCAAAGACTTTATGTAAGGCAAGTTATGATTAATTTCTAATCATCAATTTAAGGACTTTTCTTCCCCTTTTGTCTTTTTTTTCCCAGTTGTGCTGGACATGGCCTTTCTTACAGTCATCATTATTAGTAAAGAATCTAAAGTTAACATGTCTAAAGGGAAAGTTTAATTTGACAGGGTCAGTAATAGTTTTTTCCCCTTGAGTTTCCATTACAAGATCTGGAAGAAGGCAAATGCTTTTGCTTCAGCCAGCCCACTGGTAATTGTCCTCATCTTTAAAGTGTTTATAAGTGGGGGAAAAAGATCACCTGAGCCCTCAGTACATTTTTAAGTTTTTATTTTCTCTCTGCCAATATCTGTCAGGGGAAAGCTAAATGAGCTCACTTCCTCCTTATTTTGTGCTTTAGTTCAACTAAACATTTGAATGCACCATTCTCATCATGACAAGGATCAAAGAAACAGTAAACCTCTGACTGTCAGTCTATAAATTTCTTTTAGGTTTCTTTTAAGGGATATTTCCACAGAAATGCAAGAGTGGAATACAGTGGGGGCAAAACAAGGTGCTGAGAATAAGATAAGAATTCTGCTTATGTATATAGGAGAGTGAATGGAATAAAGAACACCACCACTGTCATCATCTTCATCATCACCACCACCTTATAACAAAGTCTTTTTTTAAAGAGAAATATTTTATTCTAAATTTAACAAACAGCAAAAAATGAGCATTTACATATACTAGTAGGAAAAAAAAGGATTACACATGAAAATGTGAATCTTGATTATATAACCCTGTTTTTAAGTTATATGTTAAATTTATTATGATAGTACCAACACTGAGCTGCTTGTATGAGTCTCCTTCTGAACTTTCTGTTCTTTAGTGTGAGTATTTTTATAATTTTTTCCCACTGGTACTCTTTTCCCTCTTTTATTCTTTTTGTGGCAGCATTATCCTTGACCCTCAAACTTAACCTGTGCTTGCCTCAGAGGATAATGATAGCACCAGCATCTCAGGGTTATTGTGAAAATAAAATGAGGGAATATTTGTAAAGTGCTTCGCAAATAAAGTGCTATGAATTATTATTATTAAAAAGTAAGTATATTCAGTAAAAACAATGCAATATATTTCAATGGCTGAAAATATATACCTTGTTTTGTACCTCTAGTCCATCACCCCTCTGTGAAGAGGTGGGAAGTATGATTCATCACCATGTTTTTAAATTTTGATTGAACATTGTATTCTTTAAGACTTTGAAGCTTTTCAAAGCTTCTTTCCTTTGCTGAGTATGGCAGCATGTGTCTATAGTCCCTGCTGGGGAGGCTGGGGCTAGTGGATAGCTTGAGTTCCAGAGTTCTGAGCTGTAGCAGGGCTAAAGCCAATGGAATAGTTATACTAAGTCTGACAGTGATATGGTGAGCTTCTACAGAGCAGAGGGCAAGTAGACTGCCTAAGGAGTAGCAAACTGACCTAGAAAAATGGACTTGATTAAAACTTCCATGACTGTAAGTGAGTGGCTAATGCACCTCTAGCCTATTTGATATCAGGAGATCCAGTTTCAGAAACAAAGCAAACTAACTAATCAAACAGTTGCTTTCCTTATAATACTGTAGACATTATATAAATTGTTTTCTTGATTCTGATCACTGTACTCTACATCAGTTCATACAAATCTCAGGTCTCTCTGAATCTACCTTTCATGATTTCTTATAACACAGTAATATTCCACTATATTTATGTGTCATAATTCATTTAGTCATTTCCTGATTGAAGGATACCTACTTTAAGTTCTTTGTTACAAGAAAAAGTACTACTTTAAATATTTTTGTACATATGTAACATTTCTTTCTGTGTTTATCTGTTTGGGACACATGCTTAATAGTACACTCTCAAAGGCTTTGCTCAAAAGCTTTGGGTTTAGCTACAAATTGCCTTATAGAATACTTGTACCAATTTATGGCTCCACTAATAAAAAATTAGGATACCTATCCTCACAACTTCCCTTACACAACTATCATTTCTCTTTTTTGTTATCTTTACCAATCTAATAGGTATGAGGTGCAATGTACATTTTTCTTATTATTAGTGATTTGGTACATTTCATACAATCATTGATAAACTCTATTTCTTCTTTTTATTTTAATTAATTAATTAATTTACTTATTAATCAATTAATTTATTTTTGGTGAGGCAATCGGGGTTAAGTGACTTGCCCAGAGTCACACAGCTAGGGACTGTTATGTGTCTGAAGCTGGATTTAAACTCAGATCCTCCTGACTCCAGGGCCAGTGTTCTATCCACTGCATCACCTAGCTGCTCCTCAATTTCTTCTTTTTAAAACTGCTTGTTCATATCCATATACACACTTGTAATTGGATGTCCAAATAAGATATTCCAACTGAATACTTATAGAATCACACAATCTTGGAGTTCAAAGGGACCCCTGAGACCTTCTAGTTCAAATTATAACAAGAATCTAATTTACCATATCCTCACCAAGCCATCAAGGAGGTGTTGCGTGAATATTTGTAGCTCACCACCCCTAAGACAGCCCTTTCCACTTATGAATATCTCTAATTCTTAAAAAGATTTTCTTTATTTTAAGCCTAAATTAACCTCTCTGCAATTTGTGTTGATTGCTCCTAATTCTTACTATTTGGGCCAAGCAGAATATTAATAATATTAATATTGATGTGAATCAATATTATTACTCTATGATAATGAATATAATGCTATTATTATATAAAGATCCCATTATGTGATAAACATACAAAAGAATTACTCCTGAAGAGAGTCATTGTCCTCATTGGTTAATAAAATGATAAACCCACAAACAATATACTCCCATTAATAGACTTTGGTAGATCTCTATATTGGCTACTAAAAATATATAAAAAAGATGGTGGCCAGTAAGGCAGTAATAAGCAATCATAGGGTTGGAGATTTATAGTCAGAAGGGGATCTCAGAGCCCACTTACTCCAATCCTCTCATTTTAGAGGAATTTGAGGCCCTGAGAGATTGTGACTTGCCCAAGATCAAATATATAGCAATTGTCTGAGATGGAATTTGGATCTGGGTCCTCTAATGCCAGAGTCAGAAAACTTTATACCTTCCCTAGCTTTATCTAGCCACTTTCCCCTCAAAATGTCTGACATTTCTCCTATATCTCCGAAAGGTATTTCTGTATCTAAAAAATTTTTGATCTTTTACAGATTCCATTATTGAGGGCAAAGATAGCCTGAATATGCTATTTTCTATCATTATTTAGTTTTTAATTAATGTTACAATGTACATAATTATAATTTAAAATGCATGAGTACCAAGAGAAAAGTATATAAGAAAAGTAGTTCAGTCATAAGTCCACCTTGCAGGTCTTACTATTTACAGGAATACTATGGTGCCAATTGTCACCTGAGAATATCATGTAAATTAGTCTTGGTCCAACTTTTCAGACACATTATTGAGGATAACTAATGTGACAATAACAAAGTTCATTGAATAATTAGGCTCCAAATAATAGGATTAAATGTCAGACTATAATTCCACCTAAAATAAAACAATATCATTTATTAAAACAATTTGCTTGGCGGCAGCTAGGTGGCACAATGGATAGAGCACCAGCCCTGAAGTCAAGAGGACGTGAGTTCAAATCTGGCCTCAGACTAAACACTTGACATTTACTAGCTGTGTGACCCTGGACAAGTCATTTAACCCCAGTTGCCTAAAAAACCCAACCCTCCCCCAAATTGCTTGCTTATTTTCTGATTTCGCATTATATAAACATAAGTAACATATCTGCTGATTTCAGGAAATTTCATGTTATTCATACACACGCACACACACACACACACACACACACACACACACACAGACACTTTTTTCCTCCCAAATCACAGACTAGTGCATTGAGGTCCAGAAGTTATTAGACACATTGTGACTTTTGTTACAACATCTGTAAAACGGAAGTTTTGATGAAATGATATGTAAGCATGGTAACCCCACTCTCTGAATGAAAAATTAGAGAAGATAATATGAAAAAGATATTAATTTTTTTTCAAGGCAATCAGGGTTAAGTGACTTTACCAGGGTCACACAGCTAGTGAATATCATGTGTCTAAGGCTGGATTTGAACTCAGGTCCTCCTGACTTCAGGACCAGTGCTCTATCCACTGCACCACCTAGCTGCCCCTGAAGATATTATTTTTTGCAAAATATCTTTACAAGTAAACTTTTTCTCTGAAATCAGAACAGGCAAAGAAATCCTGATATATATGTTATAACTATTTTTCTCAGTTCCTTTCCAGTTTTATAATTTTCTGGTTCTGTGGTTCACTTTGTAAGGACAAAGCAGACACCCCTTACCAGAACTTTTAGAAGGAAACAAAATACAGACAGGGGCAAACACACCTAGAGATATATTATACTAAAGTAAAAAAAAAAAAAATTAAGGTAATTGTGTGAAAAAAGCAACCATAAAAACCAGACACTTTTGGGTTCATGCATGATGACCAAAGGAAAAGGTGAAAGAAGGTTTGTTTTGGCAGTAAAGGATGACTTTATGGCTTTTGGTGTGAAGAATATAGCCATAATGAAAAATCTATTTTCTCATGTCTTACACTCCACCTCCTATTAAGTTATTTTCTTGTGGATAAGGATGATTTCTAGGTAGAACAAGTAGGGTGCCTGGGATTTCTTTAATCTTGAATAATTCCTTACATTTCATCCACATTATTCCCAGAGCTAATGCTCAGGATGCAAGTTATTGATAAATCACTAAACATAAATTGGATAGTAAATTAGTCATTTATCATAGTTCTTTACAAAGCCATCTCCAGCACTTAATATTTTGTCTATAGCTACACACAAGATCCCTATGCACTGATTATTTATTGCAGACATCTCTAACTGCTGTGGCCAAATAGGATGTGTGGTCATGTAACTCAAATTCCATTTTTTGTGATAGGCTTGAAATGTCAGAGGGCATGGGAAGCATGAAGTTACACCACAGACCACATAATATTCCATTAGGAAAAAATACATATATAAGACTTTAAGATTGTTTATTTAATTGGTTAACAGTTTGGTGAATTCCTAGTTCTTGAGAAATACATATGATTAAAAATAGTATCATTGCCTTTTACAAAAATATCTTTATTAAAAGTTTTTAGAATTTTTATGAGGCTGTAAATAGCTGTGAGTCATAGTAATATAATGAGAATATGGAACAGAAAATTGAAACCAAAAGGTAGGTAACTGGTCAGGAAGCAACACATGACATGCTGTCTTCTATCTTGGGATTTCCCCCATCTGTAGAATGTACACTTTCCTCACTGTACCTCATAGAATTCTTTCCTCCCTTTAAGACTCATTCAGCTGATGTTCCATCTTCTAAGTGCCACCTTGCCTCATTTCTCCAGCTACTAATGCCCTCCCTCCCAATATTACCTTATACTTATTTTGCACTTTCTATAATGCTTGTGTGTATGTGTGTATGTACACGTTGACTTCCCTTAGTCAACAGAATGTTCACTGCTGCCAATAGGATATAGAATGTAAGCTCTTTGAGGACAGGGACTGGTTTGTTCTTGTCTTTGTATCCCCAGTGCCTAACAAGGTGGCTGAAATATAGTAGATGATTAAAATCTCCTTACTGATTGATATTTCATTATATTTTCATGAAAGGTGGTACGATTCAGTAAAAAGCATGAGATATTTGAAGTCAAGGTTCTTGGGTTCAGATTCAGGCTCTGCAACTTAGTACCTGTGTCACCTTGTCAGTTACAATATCTTCTCTGTTCTTCAGTTTGTCATCTATACAATGAGATAGAGTTGGGTCTCTTCTAGTGACAAATATATGATCCTGTGAATGTCTACAAAAGGATTAACTTTAAAATGATTGGTGTGTGTGTGTGTGTGTGTGTGTGTGTGTGTGTGTTGGGAACTGAAGAATAAAGAGAAAGATAATTTAGATGTTCATTTCTCTTTTCTAGAAAAGGGAATAGGAGAACAGACATTGGTTATTAGCTGAAAGAAGTTATCATGGGCAAATGGAAGAAACTGCATCCCTGATGCCTTTAAACTCAAAACACAATACTACTTTTCCTCTATCTATCATGCTTAGCACCCTGTCACCAAAAGAGATCAGACTAAACTATTTACCCATTTTGACCTTATTTTGGTATACCTAATTTCTGCCATATTGTTTTCTAGTTGTTTTTGTCAAATAGTGAGTTTTTATCCTAGAGGCTGGAGTTTTTGGGTCTATCAAACACTAGGTTGCTATGGTCATTTACTACTGTGTGTTGTGTACCTAATCCACCATTCTATTTCTTAGGCAGTACTGGATAGGTTTTAAATTCATACCTTTTTAAAAATTTTAAGTTATGGAATAAAACAAGCATTTCTATCACATAACGCAATGAAAAAGATGATTGCATATGAAACTGTAAGTCTGCTATGTACAACTTGCTATTACTTTCAAATATACAAAAAAATTATCATGTGAGTTTCTTTTTTCTTCTGTCCTCTCCCCCCTGCCCTAGAGATGGCTACTGTAAGACACAAATAGGGAATACACACACACACACATAGACATGCATACACACACATACATAGATACATTCTCTGGATACAGATGGTGTCTTTCTTCATGTGTCCTTTATAGGTAACATGAGTATTTATGATACAAAATAACTTATTTGCTCAAAGTTGTTCTTAAAACAATATTGCTGTTACTATATACAATGTTCTTTTGGTTTTACTCATTTCACTCTTCGTTTTAAAAGAATTTCTTTTTGTCTCTTGCTGCTGGGCTTTGTTGGAAATACATAGAAATGCTGATGATTTATGTGGGTTTGTTTTATGTCCTGCAACTTTTGTAAAGTTGTTAATTATTTCAAGTAGTTTTGTAGTTGATTTTTTTCAAACTATGCTATTCATTATCAAGTTTCATTTTCAGAGTATTTGCAAATTGAAATTAAGATGATTTCCCACCCCCTCCCCAAGTTTGTTCATGTTTATTATTAAAAAAAAATGGTCAGAGATATTTCCATTTTCTTTCTTCATTCCTTTGTAACTCCATTAGAATTGAAAATGAATCTCCGTGTACTTTCTCTGTTGGCTTAGTTTTCAAATATTAACTATCAATTTCTTATGATTAGTGCAGTTAAAAGCTATTATCTTTTATGCATACAAGCACATAATTAATGAAAGGTATAGAAATAAGAATTAACTTTTGTTTCAGATATGACATTTATAGATTATTTTTCATTTTTACTTAGAATAATTTTATGAACAAGAAATTCATATTAGGAATCATTTAAATTATCTTCAAACCTCCTATGAATACATTTCAATTGTGCCATGCCATCAGTGACAGACTACACTAATAAATTTGTCCAAATTTTTATTATGTTGGGTGTCATTTAATAGGAACCAAAAATGTATTTCACATGCTAAAATAATCTTTCAAGCCAAGCTAAACACCAACTGTCCCAATTATGTTTGTTTTATGGTGCCAGTAAAATAGTTTGAGCACAGAATGTGTGTGCAGTGATTTCTACTTCACTCATGCCAAAATCTTAAAATGGCGCTACCTGTGAACTATAATTTATTTGTGAGGGATATGTAAGCAAAAAAGTGGATCACAGAAATTTGCAGGTGTGCTCTCTTCCTGCTCAGTATCTAAATTTGCAGAAAAATTTTCTGGAAGGGTCAGTATTCAATTAAACTTTTGTACTAAACGTTGAACACAGAAGCAGTAGCTTTTCAACATAAATATGCCTTCTGGAAACTTCTGTAATGCACGTAAAGTTTGAAGGATAGAAAAGCACATTTGTTATCCTAATTCAGAGATAATTGCTTGCCATTAGTTTCATAGGCACGTAAATTTTTCTCATTTCTGTCAGCTAACTTGTCATCTTTCTAAACTCCATCTCCATCTGCCCCTCTAGTGACAAGCTGAAAATCATTTTTTCCCCTCCACCAAAATGGTAATGACTGGTAAATTCAAATTTCAATGAAGCCACAAGTATAGATGGAAAAATGTTCTACTTATCTGTCTGTCTTTGTCTGTCTGTGTACCTGCCTGTCTGTCTATTTATCTCTCTGATAATAATCAGTTAAAAACTGGTGTTTGTTTCTTCCCCTGGCCCCTACCATCATATAAATTGATTTGCTCTTCTCATGGCAATAGTGTAAGAAAATCATTGAATTTTTCAATGATTATTTACATCATGAACTTGGCTAAGAAAAAAGGACACTGCCCATATTCCCTCCTATAGGTACAAAGGAGACTGTTCTTATCACATAGACTCTCATGTCAATATGTTGCTCCCCTCTAAAACTTCATGTGGGCCAGTCAAAATACTTCCAATCCTGTTTATAATCAGGGAAAAGTTTCGCATGTTTGAAGGAAAAGAGACTTTCTACTTCAGCAGAATAATCTACAGGAATATTGCCAAGTGAGAAAGGCATCATAGTTGCCCTTTAGGCACACTATCTTATCATGTCCATGTTCCTGCCAGTGCCTTGGGGAATAGCTTGTCTTACGGCTGTGCAGTCCTCCAACTAAGACACATGTTTTAATGGATAATTATAGGCCCCTATGCCTAGGATACACTTCTTCATCTCCACTTCTTGGAATTTCTAGCTTCCTTCAAAGCATAGCCCAGGTGATACCTGTAACATAGGCCTTTCTTTGTCCCTTTAAATGCTAGTGCCTCTCTTGAAATCACCTTGTATTTACTTTATGTATATTTTGCATATACTTAAATGGACCCATACTATTTCTCTTGACAGAATGTAAGGTACTTAGAGCTAGAGGCTATTTCATTTTTATCTTGGTATTCCCAATTCCAAGGTGCTTATTAATTGATTAATATAATATTGATAGTTAACATTCCAATAATGCCTAAAGGTTTGCAAAGCACTCAACATATAGAAATACCACCTACAAGTATGAGTTGGTGCCACATTATCATTTTCTTCACCTCTAATCATCTTCCCTTCATTTAAAGAACATTTACCAATTTATATCCACATAAGTGCTCTTTATATCCACCCTTGAATGTGGAAATGTACTCTATTTAGAGTCCTGTAGGCCTCTTTCTTCCACTTATGGCACTTGCATATTGGTTATCACCTCCTTTATGGTGTACCCTTTGCTTCAGTTGGTACTCCTCTAGATTAATTTCTATACTGTGTGTCTTTGAGATCAAGCATCCTTGCATGAATAGTTCTCAGTCAACCAATGTCTATTACATATTAAAAATATCTTATGTATTTTTTGTTGAAAACCCCTTTTATGTTTAGTGGGCTCCCAGAATTCCTACCCCAAATGCCTTTCTACCTTCCTACCCAAAATGACTATCTATGCCGTGAGGTGTCAGGGGCTTCAGGTGAACATTTCCCTCTTAGGGATATATGAGTTCTGTCCCATTAATATATTATTATCATTAATTCACATAGAGCAAGGCTCTCTCACCTTACTAATGTTGCTTCTAGGTATAGTCTTTAAGATTGTAAGAGGGGTAAGAAAGACTTTTGTCTGATAGTATTTAGACTGAGACTGTTCTTTTTCCCAAGGGCAATGCAATTGGCTGTGAAGAACAGGAGTAGGGAGCTGTGTACTAGCTGAAGCTAGACGATGCAACCGATCTCTCATGAATAGATATAAAAGTACATGTGCCTACAAGACTCAAAGTAATACAAATATACTCAGACTGTGAATTTCAAACGCTCCTTACTTCTTGTATCTTAACATTATACATTACCTTAGCCTAGGCTAGATTTTCCTCCTTTATATTTATTCATTTAAAAATAATTTTTTAAACTTAATAAGCGTCAATAAAAATCAATTAGGTGGCTCAGTGGATAGGCTGCTAGATGTAGGATCAGGAGGACCTGAGTTCAAATCTGTCCTCAGACATTTACTAGCTGGGCAAGTCACTTCATCCCATTTGCCTCAGTTTCCTCATCTGTAAAATGAGCTGGAGAAGAAAATGGCAAACCAATCCAGTATCTTTGCCAAGAAAACCCCAAAAGGGTAGTTACAGAGAGTCAGACATGACTGAAATGACTCAACAACAAAAACAACAAATCATCAATAAACACAAGCATTCTAATTGACATAGAACAAAAAAGATTATATATGAAACTGTGAATTATTACTATTAACCATTTGTTTTTAAAAGTTATATGTCAAATTAAACACAGTGGTAATTAAATTGCCAACTAGTATCTGAGAGGGGAAAAAAAAACCACCTAAGAACTCTGTCATAGGAGTGGATCTAGAAAATCTGGGTTTTGGCTCTCTACTTTTGCTAAAAGGTTGTAACATTACTTTGATAGCCCAGAAAAACAGCCCTGCCCAACAAGAGGAGGGAAAAGGCCCAAATAAAAGTGGCCCATTTTGAAACAGCCCTACCTGTCAGTGAATTTCTATGCAAACTGTCCCTAAAGAAAACAAGAGACACAAAATCCCACAGTCTGGAGTTCTTCATTGCCCTGGGTTGAGTCCTATACACATGTGACTTTCCACTTTGGTTCTATAGGCTTGAGTCCACTATCTCCCATGGATGCTATTTATATCAATAGGATAACGTAGCCCCAGTTTATAGGGAGAATATATTGTCATTAATATTTTTGCCTTGCCTTATTAAATGTGTTTTATTAGTAGTTAATGGAATACATTTTGATTGATTTGTTAAAGGAGAAGCATACCAGTGGGGATTCTATATCTAAAATGTATTGTCCCTACTCCCTAGAACATTGTTATATTGTGTACTAGCAGTGGCCACCCCTCTGGGAAATTCCCAGCTTACCAATATTGATGCACTTTGGGTGAGCAAGCCAAATCAGAGAGAAGAGGGAAGAGAGGATCAGTCCATGTCCATGCTACACTTGAAAAATCACTTCTAGTTGTACTGACAAATGTTGGAGACCTCAAACCATGACCAGTCAAGGTTTGATGGCAGTCTTACAGAGAAACCAAAAAGGTTGCCACCCCAAAAACTATTACTACTCCCAAAAAGATCAAATTAGAAAAGGAAGACAATTCTAGATAAAGCTGGCACAGAGTACAGTTTTGATTTCTTTTCCTAACTGGAACCATTTCTTTGCCCAGTCACATTATTATTCTCTATCAGCCCTTCAGGGGAAGAAATGTACCCCTCCCTTATTATTAGTATGTTTTAAGAGAGTTACAATGATGACAAAAAAGGCCCTAATGAAAGACCCAAAAATGACTAAAAGTCTACCTCTGTGAAAAATCATGCTTTAAGAACAAAGGTCTGGCTATATTATGTTGGGGGGAAAAAGGTTAAGGAATTATTAGATCATTGACTTCAAGTACCTTGCCAGTTATTTGTCACTTTGTCTGAGGTTTAAATGTAGAGAAATGGCTCTAAGCCATTGTTGAAACTGAAAATGAATACATCTTTTTAATATTAGGGCTTAATAGTCCTTGGGATGGGTTCCCAAGGTGACCATAGTATGTCTTTCCTCAGAGAACTTGCAAGAAAAGAGTGCAGAGAGGAATCTGTCCCGTGTGGTTTCTAGATAACTAGTATGATCTGGTGAGAAAATGATGGACTGAATTACCTCCTACAGCCCCATCCATCTCAGTGATTGACTCTATGAGATCACATTGATCACTACACAGCTTCATAGTTGTGAAGCAAAAAGGGAACATGAAATCAGTCACTACAAGAAAACTTTCCATGTCTAGATAAACCTCAAAAGAGGAGATGGAAAACAATGTTTGGAAAGAGGCATTATTTTCTTTGTTGTTGTTGTTGTGTTTTGTTTTTTTTTGCACATCTCTTTAGCACAGGCTTTTTTCTCTATAATGTTCTTAAATCTATCAAGAAAAACAGGTTTTAACACATCAGGTGATATTTTGCTTCCCGGAACATTTAAATTAATTTTCTATTACCAATGCAAATGTGTACTTTCCAATTTACCCACTATACAATAAAATCTAATTTAAGGCAATTAATGTTCATTAATAGCCCCATCTGTATGTTTATTGCTTTATCCTTAAATACTGGAGACATAGTATCCATATTTTATAGCTTACTTCTTACCAGCATGAAATCTTATCCTTGAGGGAAAATGCAAGACTTACATATACTTGTGTCTGATGTTTTAGGGGGAATTACACTCCTTTTTTCTTCCTAAAATGAAGCTGTTAGAGTCCACATTTCTCCTCATACCCAGAAAGAGTAAACTGTTACAAGTATATTAGCATGTTTTTCTCATCTTTGTGTGACCTGATACCAATGGGACATACATTTTTATCAAGAATTAATGTGTCTTCTGATCTCCACATTTATTACTCCCTATCTCTTGGCATTGTTTTATAGTATTTTATCTACATTTGTTATTTACTTCTCTGCTTGCATGCTGAATCCACTCTCCCACCCACAAAAAGAATGTAAGCTTCTTAGGGCAGGGAATATTTCATTTGTTTTCTTAAACCCCCAGAGTCTAGAATAGTGCCTTGCACATAATAACCACTCCAATTTTTTTTTTCCCAATGAATGAATGAATAAAAAAATGAATCCAAGCTGTGACTTGGCCATCACTAGGGAGGTATGATCGGCAGTGGCTGAATAACCTCAGGTCAGCCTCCAATACAGATTAGACTAGGAGGCAGTATGTTACCAAGGAAATAGAACCAAGTCTAAATTCTGAAGATCTAGGTTTAAAGCCATCATGTAACATGAACTATGTGATGTAACTGCCTTGGGTCTCAGTTTCTTCAACTGTAAAATGAATGATTGAGCTAGATGGTCTCTGTAGTCTTTTTCAGCTCTAGGTTGATAATCCTAGATGGCTTCTGAGATTCCTTCCAGAGCTGAGATTTTCTTCTCTCTGTACCTTGCTGCAAGTTGTGTCTTTTACTCAGAAAACTCCATCTCACTACTTTTGTCTTTTGGGACCTCAGCCTCTCTTCCAGCTTCAAGGCTCAGTAGAAGTGTGGCTTTCTAAAGGATGTCTTTCCTGACTCTTCCAGTTAGTGTTTATGTGCCATCCCAATGCCCAGCCAAAGTAGTTTGTATTTTTAAAAAATACATTTTGAATTTAATTATGTGTGTGCACATATTGTTTCCACTCGATCGAATATAAGTTCCTTGAGGAGCCTTTCTGTTTATACAGATATCCCTTCCATGGTGGGGGGGTTAGGGATGCAACATTCCCCATTCTTCTCTCCCCAGCAGTAGGGAAAATCCACATAAGATTTTTTGGCTCTCCCTTTGTACCAGAGAAGAAATCAGAAGTATTATGATATTTAAAAAATATGTTAATATTATACTATACATATATTTTATGCATTTCTGCATTTTTAAACTTCCTCTGTGTTGTCTATGGCTTCCACAAAACTCTTCTAAAATTCCGATTTAATTTCTTATGCCAACCTGTGATATATTGAAATCGTAATGGGGAAAACCGCAATGTGGAAGGGATAGCTGTATTCTCAAATGCCTAGCAAGTAATAGGGAGTAGAAGTGTAATGAATGCTTACTCATTAATTAATAACATCTACTTTATTTGGAAATTATTCACTTGCCTTTGGAACTAAAGTATTCAGTGAAAGATAATTAATTTCCTTATTGTTCTTTGTTATATCAAGGAACAAGGATTGTTCATTAGCTGAAAATGTTATAATGTTTAAATAGAAGACCTTCTATCTTTTGTAACTGTAAATTCAAATTTTCCCTGAATCTATCATGCCCAGGGCAATTATCACTGAAATAAATGATGCAACTAAAAAAGAGCCTGCTCTTTTCAGAACTATGCTGTTTATTATCCAGTCCCCCTTTTCTCTTCAAGATATTTGCAAGTCAAAATTAGGATAATTGTTTTTCTAAAATTTTTCTTCACATGATCATAAACAGAGTAGGTACCTAATAAATGCTTTGTTGAATTGAATTCTGTGAAGTAAAGAAAGTAGCCCTCACAGTCATACTCCAGGTTTGTTTTTTCCCCTTTTTCTGTTTTTGTCTATCTCCATTGGCCAGCATACCTGGGAGCCTGATAGGTTTAGAAATTATTACTCTGATATCCTGGCACACAGCACACATGGCAATATATTTGTATATAGGGACCCAGTTTAAAAAAAAGTGGGCACATGTAAGTAGTCAGGGAGAGCTTGAAACTCCTTGATTTCCTATGGCTAGTGAATCTCCTATGATCCCAAATATTTTGGGGGTGGCAGGACTCCTAGGATCTTCTGGCTTTGGTCTTAGTGCATTTGTGAAACTTAGCTTAACTTAACTCGATGACTTTGCCCTAGATCAGGGGTTCTTAATTTGTCTGTGGACTTTTTTTTTGGTATATTCTGGTAATTGGATTCTTTTGTAATCCCATGTATTTTATTTTACACACTTAAAGACATTATTTTTTTAAAAGGGTCTCTAGGTTTCACATTGCTGCCACAGAGGTCTATGCACACGAAAAGGTGAAGAACTCATGGACTAGAGAGAGAGTTATTTAATGGGGATCATCAAAACATATTAGAGAGAAATTCTTAGATAAGTTGCATTACCAAATACATTGGCTATAAAGAGAATCATAGTTTAACAACACATAACTAATGACAAATATAACAACATAAAAATTTATAATAAAGATACAATAATGACAATGTAAAACATAAAAGGCACATAATTTTTCCTGTAAAGAGGAGTATATTTCCACTCCTACACCAAGTTGGTCATTCATGGACAGGTTTCCATGTGTACTATCCTAGTAAAAAGAAAAAAGAGGGAGAGGATGGAGAGACAATGAAGAGACAGGGTCAGAGAGTGAGGTCAAGCTCCTCTGCTCTGTCCTGAAGAAAAGAAAGATAAATAGAGATAGAGAGACAGACAGTCAGACAGATAGATAAAACTTATTACACATTTACTATATGAGAAGCATTGTCTAAGCAATGGGGATTTAAATATAAGCGGAGGGTTCTTCCCCATGAGCAACTTAAATTCTAATGAGGAAGACAGCACCAAGAAGCAATTTGGAAAAGGGAGGCATATGTAGAGTTTAAAGTTGAAGGTGTTGAGATGTGGAAGATGAAGATGATGGTGGTACCTCAAAGTTGTTTTAATTTGCATTGCTCTAATCAATAGTGATTTAGAACATTTTTTCATATTAATATAGATAGCTTTGATTTCTTCTTTGGAAAACTGTGTGCTCGTATCCTTTGACTATTCACCAATTGGAGTATGGCTATGATTTCTATAAATTTGACTCAGTTCTCTACATATTTGAGAAATGAGGCCTTTATCAGGGAAATTTGCTGTGATTTTTTATATTGCTTCATTTTCTATAGGATCTTTTAGCAAAATATAGTTTCCCTGATTATCTCTTTTAATTGGGTCTATTTTTGCTTTTTCTTTGTCTGAGGTGGCTACCACTGCCTTTTTTATATCAGCTGAAGCATATTTGATTCTCCTCCAGCCCTTTATTTTAATTGTATGTGTGTTTCTGTTTTAAGGGGATCTCTTGTAAAGAACACATTGCTGGATTCTGGTTTCTAATCTGTTCT
This sequence comes from Vombatus ursinus, assembly GCF_900497805.2. Taxonomy (NCBI): domain Eukaryota; kingdom Metazoa; phylum Chordata; class Mammalia; order Diprotodontia; family Vombatidae; genus Vombatus; species Vombatus ursinus. The sequence continues at coordinate 560,554 of NW_020950792.1, read as the reverse complement.
GCTATTTGCTCCTATTTTATGGGTGAGTTCATCCAATTCATATTTACAGTTATGATTACTAACTATGTATTTCCCTCCATCCTATTTTCTTCTGTTTATCCTTCTCTCTCTCATTTTATCCTGTCCTTCCTCAAAAGTCTGTTTTGCTTCTGACCTTTGCCTACCTTAATCCACCCTCCTTTTTATCATCCCTCAATCCCCTATTTCTTACCCCCTTCTCCTCCTATTTCCCTATTGGTTAAGGTAGATTTCTATATCCAAGTGAGTGTGTGTGTGTATGTGTGTAGATGTGTATATATATATATATATATATACACACATATACGTATAATATATATACACATACACACACACATATTTGTATATATGCATATATACATATATTTGTATGTGTGTATGTATAGATATGTATATGTATTTGTGTATCTGTACACATATACATACATACATATATATGTATGTATATATGTATATTTATCTATCTGTTCTTCCCTCTTTGAACCAATTCCAATGAGAGTTAGGTTCAAGCATTTCATGCCACCCACTATTTTTCTCTTTATTATAAAAGCTCTTCCTTGTACACCTCTTATGTGAGAAAATATTTTCCCATTCTATTTCTTCCTTTCTCCTCCCTGTTCATTTCTCTTTCTCACCCCTTAATTTTTTTTTTGAGATCATCCCAACATAATCAACTCATATTCATGCTTTCTGTCTATGTGGACTCCTTCTGTCTTAATAAAATGATAATGTTCTTAGGGGTTAAATGTATCATTTTCCCATATAGGAATGTAAATAGTTTAACTTTATTGAGTCCTGTATAATTTCACTTTCATGTTTAACTTTTTATGCTTCTCTTGAGTCATCTGTTTGAATGTCAGATTTTCTATCTAGCTCTGGTCTTTTTTATCAAGAACACTTGCAAGTTCTCTATTTCATTAAATGTCCAAGTTTTTCCTCTGAAGGATTATACTCAATTTTGCTAGGTAGGTTATTCTTGGTTGTAATCCTAGCTCTTTTGCCCTCTGGAATCTCATCTTCCAAGCCTTCTGATCCTTTAATGTGGAAGCTGCTAAATCTTGTGTTATCCTGACTGTGGCTGCATGATATTTGAATAGCTTATTTCTGGCTGCTTGTCATATTTTCTCCTTGACCTGGGAGCTCTGTATTTGGCTATAATATTCCTGGGAGTTTTCCTTTGGGAATCTCTTTCAGGAGGAGATTGGTGGATTCTTTCAATTTCTATTTTGCCCTTTGGTCTAAAATATCAAGGCAATTTTCTTTGATAATTTCTTGAAAGATGATGTCTAGGCTCTTTATTTAATCATGGTTTTCAGATAGACCAATAATTCTTAAATTATCTCTTCTAGACATATTTTCCAGGTCAGTTATTTTTCCAATGAGATATTTCACATTTTCTTTTATTTTTCATTACTTTCACTTTGTGTTATTGTTTTTTTTTTCCATGTCTCATGGAGTCAATTCTAATTTTTAAGGAATTATTTTCTTCAGTGAGCTTTTACACTTCCTTTTCCATTTGGCCAGTACTACTTTTTAAGGTGTTCTCTTCATTATTTTTGTGCCTCTTTTACCATTTAGCCTATTATATTTTTAAGGTGTTATTTTCTTCAGTATTTTTCTGTTCCTGCTTTACCAGGCTATTGACTGTTCTTCATGATTTTCTTGTGTTACTCTCATTTCTTTTCCCAATTTTTCTTCTACTGCTTTTATTTGATTTTTAAAATCCTTTTTGAACTCTTCTAGGAATATTTTTTGGGCCTGAGACCAGTTCACACTTTTCTTTAAAGCTCTGGATCCAGCTTTTTTGACTTTGTTGTCTTCTTCTTGGTTTGTGTTTTGATCTTTCCTGTCACCATAGTAACTTTCTATGATCAGGATCATTCTGGACATCACATGACTTTACATGATTCTGAAGCTCATAAGGTCATAATTTGGTCTGTTCTGTCCGCTAATATTCATTCATCCAATATCAGAAAAAAAAAAACCTAAGAAACAAAAGGAAACAATTGCCTAATGCAAGGTGGGGAACTTGTGGCCTCAAGGCCACATGTGGCCCTCTAGGTTCTCAAGTACAACCCTTTGACTGAATACAAACTTCATAGAACAAATCCCCTTAATAAAAGGATTTATTCTGTAAAACTTGAACTTAGTAAAAAAGCTGCACCCAAGGGCCTAGAAGGCCACATATAGCCTAAGGATCACAGGTTCTTCACCCCCGGAATGTGTCCAATGAATGGCCTATGGTAGTCAAGGTTATGTGATAATATAACTGTAACAATATCTGTCATTGAAGTTGCTTCTCTTCTCACATGGAGGCTCCTAAGATCCCTTCTTCCTTTTCAGTTAAAAATTGCATTTCATTGTGAAGTTGATAAGAAATAGGATCCCTGTGTATATTCTGAAGTAGGGAGAGCCAAGACCCCTCCAACACTGATATCTGAAAGTAGGCTCACCAAATAACCACATGGGCAGATATGAGGCCAACTGTAGTGTATAGTCTAGGGACCTAGGCCTCATTGGTCAATCCTGCCATTATACTTGCATTTTTATCCCCCACCTTTAGCAGAGTGTTTGGCACAAAGTCAGCACTTAATAAATGCTTTGCCTTTGACACAGACAGATGGAATAGTGGATGGAACACTGGACCTGAAGTTAGGAAGAGCCAAATTCAGATCCTGCTTTACACAGTAATTAGTGCTGTGGTTATGAGCAGGTCACTAAACACCTTGTATGTAGCTTGATCAAACATATTTGTTTGCATGTTGTTTCCCTTGTTAGGCTATGGGCTCCTTGAGAGCAGGGACTGTCTTTTTAACAAACACAGTCCCTGGCATAGTAGGTGCTTAATTAATATTTATTGAATCAAAAATATTTCACCTTAAGTTTCCTCATCTATAAAATTGGGATAATAATACCCCCTACCTCATACAATGGGGGCAGCTAGATGGCTCAATGGTTAGAGTGCTGGGCCTGGAGTCAGGAAGACCTGAGTTCAAATCTGGCCTCAGACACTTACTAATTGTGTGACCCTGGTCAAGTCACTTAATCCTGTTTGCTTCAGTGTCCTCATCTATAAAATGAGCTGGAGAAGGAAATGGCAAACCAGTCCAGTATTTTTGCCAAAAAACCCCAATGGATAGAGATGGTTCAGAAAGAGTCAGACATGATTGAACAGCTAAATTTTTTATTTAAAAGGTCATTGTTAAAACCTTACAGAGTGATTGTGAGGATCAAACGAGATGGCATATGTAAAGCTCTTTACAAATCTTAGAGTGCTATATGAATGCTGGCTATTGCTATTATTAGTTACTGTCTGTCTGTCATTTGTCTCTGTGTCTGTCTCTGTTTCTGTCTCTGTCTCTATCTCTTACTGTCTACCTCTGTCTCTTTCTTTCCCTATCAGTCTCTCTCTTTTTCTATATAAATGTTTCTCCACTGAACATTGATATACTAATATTTCTGTACTGGATGCTATCTCACTGGACACATTACCTCTGCCAGGCCTTGCTCTGTTGGACACAGTTGCTTTCGGAAACTGCTTTACTAAACATGTGATCTCCTCTGGGAAGTGCTGGGCACAGAGCTACTGGGCACATGGTTATGAGGTTTCTTTGTGTCTGCTTCAAGTTTCTGGTTCTAGTTGAAGACTTTGGCTATAGTGTTATTTTTTCCTTATGAGAACTATTGGTTCTCCCATCCTCTCTTAGTTTAATATTAAGAAGCTTTTTCTTTTTAAATAGTTATTTTAGGAAAGTAGTCTTCTTTGCCTCAGCCATAATATCAGCAATAGCCCTCCCAAGGGAAAGAAACAAATCTGGTGTGTGTGTGTGTGTGTGTGTGTGTGTGTATGTGTGTTTACCTGAGAGACCCACCTGTTTCTTTCCACATCAGGGTACTCCCAGATAGGTAGGACTTCAGACTTAATCTTTACTTTAAATTAAAATTCCAATTCTCTGGTTTTGGGTCTCCATGAGTGACCTCATTAATTTATTTTGATCATTCTGTTATTTACCAAATTCAGTCTCCGAAAGAGAAACTACAGTTGCTTGTCATAACTCCAAATAGCTCTGGATTTTGGTATTTCTTCAGTTTAAAAAAAAAACAAAACAATAGCAAACTTCTTCTGTACCCCAGACCCTGTTAAGATCTTGATACTTTTAGTGCCTTTCTCTGTTAATTATTTCCTATTTAACTTCTCCATGCCTTGTTAGTATATATTTGTTTGAATGTTGTCTCCCCCAATTAGATTGTAAACTCTTTGAGGGCAGGTTTGTATCCCCAGCACTTAGCACAGTGTCTGGCACATGATAGACACTTAATAAATATTTACAGATTGAATTGTTTGATGGATCTACTATGTAGAGGAATGGATGAATGGACAGGTGAAAGGCACAGAAAGAAAACTAAGAGACTTGGCAAGGCCACTGTCTCTCCTAATTTCCTAGTCACATTCCTTTCCTAGCCAATGCATACACTGATGAATTTATACTTACATATTTGCTAATGGGGAGCAGCAAAAAGAGGGGAAAGAAGTATGTGACCCATAAGCCTCATCTTCAAATTTTAATTAATGTTTTACTGACCCACAGACTGAATTTTTAACAAGTAATTATTTTTAGGTTCTAGGCCTGCAGCCAATGCTGATTTGTCATGCATGTAATGCACATTTTAGCTAATGTGTGAAGCCAGGCAAGGTCAACTTTAGCCTTCTAACCTCAAGATTAAAGAGAACAAATCCAAGCAGGAGTTCCTTGTCAAAAGTTAAACCAGGTTGTATATTACTTGGCTTAATCAACTAAAGGGAATTTATTGTTTTATTTTTAAGAATGGAGGATCTTTTTTTTTTAAGATTGAGATAGGGTTTTTATTTTTGTTTATGTATGATGAAGGATGGAAATATATGGCATCAGTAATACTTTCTCTGATAGTGTATATAACAGGAAAATCAGCTCATGTGGTAATAAATAGAAGAGGAGATTTTCTTGGCATTCTATTCATAATCCTATTTTGATGTCCTGTTCCTCTCTCCTCTTTCATGGCAACAATGGCATTTGGTTGGTAAGTTTATCTGCTGAACAGGAGGTGAGTAGGGTGGTGTATCCTTTCTGGTCATGAATATCCACTTTTTGGCCTCTTGATTTCCTGTTAGAAGTACCTTTTTTGGGGGTTAGGGCTAAGATAATTTCTGCTTTGTGATTGAAAAATAAAGATAATACCAAAATAGTGACTTTTAAAATAATTTTTTTTCTCTTTTCTCTTATGAGAGTTCTTTTTTAGGGGGAGAAAGCTTTTAAAAGATTTTGCACAGCTCCATCTACACTTAAGGTTTTGCCTCCAGGCACATCATGTTAACATTTGTTGATAGTTATTTATATGTATCTATATATACTTACAGACCAAAATATGAGTGAAAAGATTCTGTAATATATGTCCACACTTAGAAAGATGATTCCTCTTTTGTCAGTGTACAGCAATAGAAGAAATAAAGCAATATATCTAAAAGTACCACTTAAATTTTAATTTATGTTGTCCTTCCCCACATATCGATTTCTCTCAAGTAATTATTTTTTGGTGTTGGGTCTAAGACCTGTGCTAATTTTGATTCATGTAATACATATTGATCATGTCAGACTTGTCGTTCTCACAGCAAATGAAACTAGAATATAAAAAGGAAGTTGCAGTTAAATGAACGAATGGTTCAAAGGTTCTTTGTGAGGTAAATTAAGGAGTTGATTTTATCCTGCATCTAATGGCAACAAAAATGTCATTTCATGGGCTATGTGGCTATTCCATCTTGCAGAATTCATTATAATTCAACTCAATTCATTTTACAATCATTATTTATCTTTTAAGTGCAAGGTACCAATAAATGCCAGGAATCTAAAGATTGAAACAAAACATTTCTTGAGTTCCAGGAATTTGTACTCTGCACAGACATATAAACTGTGCACTACATACAAAGTAATTACAAAGAGATTTCGTGGAACTAAAATCTAGGGCTGGGGAAATAAAGGATTTGTTTAGGAAGTGGTATCTGAGCTGAGGACTAAAGGGCACTAGGGATTTCAAGGAAGGGGACTGAGGAGGGAGTGCATTTTGGGCTGGAGGGACAAAGAATCAAAATGGAATGCTGACAGAGTCAGAGGTGGAAAATGGAATGGTTCCTATGAGGAGCAACAGGAAGACAATTTTGGCTGAAGTACATTATGTGTGATTAGGGAGAAATGTGAAATAAATCTGGAAAGGTATGCTAGAGCTAGATTGTGAAAGACTCTAGGTTTCAGGCTGAAGAGTTTATATTTTTACCTGCAGGCAATGGGGAGCCACTGAAGCTATTGGAGAAGAAGAGTGACATGGACATAGGACAATGCTTGTGAAGATTATTTTGATAACCGTAGAACAGAGCTGTCAAACTTTCTGTGGACGAGCAGCTAGCAAAATGCTAGAGTGAGGCCAGAGCCAGATTAAAATGCCCCTGGGATGTGATTACAAAATAAATAAAAGTAAAAAAAAACAATATAGAGACTGTTAACTTGTGGTTTTCTAAGCCAATATGCAGGCTTCAGAAATCCATTTCTATTTGAGTTTGACACCATTGGTATAGAAGTTTGACTGGAAAGGTGAGACACTTGAAATAGGAAGACCAATTAGAAGAGTATTTCTGTAATCCGCAAGAGGTGATGAAGAAGGTAAAATCAGGATTACTTAGCAACTGATTGGATATGGGTGGTGAAAAAGAGTGAAGAATCAAGAATGACTCTAAGGTTTCAAACTTGAGTAATTGAAATGATAGGGGATCAGTCAACAGAAATAGGGAGAGAGATAGGGAGAGAGCCAGTTTTAGGAGGAAAAATAATATTTCATTTTGGACATGTATTGGAGATACAACAAATTATATCAACATATACTTTAATACTAGGTGACTTCAGAGTATAGGTATGTATGAATGAAGATGTTGCCAAAAAACACCTGAAAATACATTTCAGGAGTGGAGTAAGAGACAAGGGAGACCAAAGGTTTACTGATTATACATACTCCTCACATCCATATGTCATGAATATTTCCATAAAAAGGAGAGTTTGGAGGTCTTGGGTATTTCAAGGAACAAATATCCCTCCATACAATAAAATTGATTGTAATTTCACATACCAAAAACAACTGGTGGCTGATATGGGATTCATTTCTGAATCAGCTCTCTGTGGTTAATCATATCCATTGAGATGTTAGAGCAAAGACTGATAATATTACCAAATTCAAAGCATAAAAATAGATGATATGGTGTAAGCATTTCCTCCCTCACCTTTTTAAACAAGCTATTGATGCTAAAAAGTAGGAAATGGACAAAAGAACAGATAAAATACTTCTTAAGTCAATGAAGCAATCAAAAAAGCGTACAGACTACTTTAACCAGCAAACTTTTGGTTTTCTCGCCCAGTAGAGATATATGAAGATGAAATGCAACATTAGTTTAGAATATAAACTTATTTATAAAACCTTATGGGGGAGGATGCTTAAAGATTATGAGCATTATTGTCATATAAAACAGTAAGAAGTAGTGAACGGGACATGATGTTTATAGAAAGAATGGCAAGAGACCCAACAAGCCAGATCAGTGCAAGGGCATTTAGGAGTAAATAATAGATGAAAAATGGAAACAATCTATAAGATTTTTATAGCAAATGAAATTTTTTCATCAATGACAATGCAGTCAATAGAATTCAAATCACTGTCATGTGCTGCAGGAAAAAATAGAAATGGCACTGAAAAAAAACAAAAAAACAAAAACAAAAACATGGAGCATGCAGCTCCACTATACCAAGGTGACATTGAAGTAAGATTTTGTAAGCAAACCTTAGACACTGCAACATGTTACTGTAGATTGCAAAAAGTTAATACCTATTGAATATTTAGAAAAAATTGTTCAAATAGTCAGTATTATATATTAGGAGCTTACTTTTTTCCATAAACAGATTAAATTTCCAAATAATACATACAAACCACAAAATACCCTTGAGAATTCAAAAAAATAAACTGTATTTTAATCATAACTTTATTAAAGATGAACCTACCATCCATAAAGGCCCATATTACATTGACCCATAAAAATTCAATAACAATGTTTTTTTTAATAGATGTATCAAATACTCATGAATTCCAAACTATGTGGAACAAATAGATTACTTAACATAGAAACCTAGTGGAAGATATATATATATATATATATATTTAATTTGGGAACAGGAAAAGATATATAATTCTTATCATCCTATCTGCTATTGGAGTTTTCCCTAAGGGGCTTTCAGTGAGATTGAAGATGAGTTTGCGCTTCAACACTTTCATTCAATTACAAAATACAAACAAATAAAAAAAAAACCCAAAACCCAATCCTACATTATTTTATACATCTGCACAATCAATCACTGAACATTGGACTTAATAAGAAAGTGACTTGTTTGAGGATAATTCCTATTTTAACTACTTAAGAATAGATAGAGACTGTACCTATGATTTCATTGGTTAAAGGGAACTCCCAGTTGAGGAAATTCCTTCCACTAATGCAAGTTGGCTACTTCTCTGCCAAGTATAGTTTTGAAAAAGGAAGAAAATGAGGAGAAAGGGGAAGAGGAGGAGGAGGAGGAAGAAGAAGGAGGAGGAGGAGAAGAAAGAGATGTATTTATATATTGCCTTAAGGTTTACAAAACATTTTACATTTGTTATTTTATTTACTCTTTATAACAACTCTGAGGTAGGTGCTACCATTATCCTCATTTCACTGATGAGAAAACAGACTAAGAGGTTAAATTGATTTGCCCAGGGTCTCTTAGCTAGGAAATATTGAAGGAAGAATTTGAAATCTCATTTTGTAGTTCTTTACATTTTTGAAGTGCTTCCATATATTATCTCATTTAATCCTTATAGAAACCCCTGTGGGATAGCTGGTATTATTATTCCCATTTTACAGCTGAGTAAACTGGGGGTCAGAAAAATTTAGTTACTTGTTTAGGACCACACAACTCATTCATGCATGTCAAAGTCAGAATGTGAACCCAGAACTATCTAACTTCTAGTCCAGTGCTTTTTTCTCTATATAATTCCATCTCAGAGAAATTCTCTGAAGTCAGAGACTGCAGTTTTGTTTTTGTTTTCTCAGTCCCTTGTAATGTAATAGGAGCTTAATAAATGTTTTTGAATTGCTAAATTTATAGCAGCTGCTCATTTTTTTTTCATGTGAGGTAACTGAGAACCACAGGTAAAATGATTTTCCCAAGATCTAATACACAACTAGTAATCAGCCTAGCCAAAACTAAAACCTAAGTATTCTGACTCTAAGTGTCTTGCAGTCTTGCCCACCATGCTATTCTACCCCAAACCAGGCTTTGGTTCCTGAACAGAGGAAACAAGATGACAAAGGTAATGGACCATGGTGAAGAAATGGGAGAATTTAGGTTAACGATTCAGATGCTTTTCTTTTCATTTCCTTTTCTCTATTCATTCTTCCCATTGTATGACCTTTTTGCTTGAAGCAAACTGAGTAAAGTCTTTTGCCTGGTGTTTTCCATCAGTTATTAACCTTTCTGATTAAGAGCACTCAGCTATTTAACTGAACTGAATTCATCCCTGATGGGTCTCTGTTTCAACTTGCATTCATCTGAGTGAGTGGGTTGTAAAAGAGAGAGATGTGGGGTCTGTGTAAGAAATAATTTTCTAACAATCAAGCTTGCCAAAAATGCAGTGGGTTGCTTCATGAGATGGTGGGCTCACTGTCATAGGAAATGTTCAGGCAGAATCTGGATAACCAGCTGTGAGGCATGATAGAGAAGGGATAGTTGAATGTGATCATGGGTAGGGGGCAGAGAGTTTAGATTACACAAATTCTTAACCTTTGTTGTATCACAAACTCCCTTGGCAGTCAGGAGAAGCCTGTGGACCCTTTGTCAGGATAGTTTCCTTTTTTATTTGCAATTGAAGGAAATTCTAATTTCTTTTAAAAGGTGGTAAAAATAAAGATTTGAGTTTTTCTCCCATAGGCACCAGGTTAAGAACCCTTGAGTTAGAAAAGCTCTAAATTCCAGTCTCACTTGAAAATTTAATATTTCTATGATTCTGTTACTACTTTTCCCCATTCTGGGCACACAAGGGATCATCCTGGGGAAAAACCTAACCCCTGGTTTTTGTTGGTCTTGAACCATGAGCCTTCTAGCTATTCATGCTAGTACTTGATTAAAACTAATTTTTAAAATTTCCTTTCTCACCTTAAACCAAAACTTTTGGAGTTATTTTCTTGCCCCCTTTTGCCTTCCGCTAGTGCTTTATCTATGGCTGCCTGTATCTACCCTAAACCTCCAACCTTGAGTCATTTTAGGGATGATGAATCATTGCTTTGGTTTATGAGTGGGGCTGGCCAAATAGCCTAGTCCAACCCCCTGAATTGGTTGCATTTATTTTATTTAATTTTTATGAATCACTCAACTCAATCAACAAACTTAATCAACAAACATATATTAAATATATGTTATTGCTAGGAATTAGAAATACCATTATAAAGAATGAAATAATCCTTGCTCTCAAGGAGTTTATATCCCAAAGGATTAGAAACTCTTTAGAATTTCTGCTCTTCTTCATTCTATCATCACTTTTCCCCCTACTGCTTTCTGATGCTACAGTTTTATAGTCATCTCATGCTTCTTTTCACCTTTTTACCTTATTTTATAGCCATTAGTGTTACCCTTTGGCTAATTTTGAAGTTATGCCTTTGCTAGTATTTATACATGTATGCAATACTTAGGCCGGGGTAAAATTGTGATGTAAGCAAAGCTCCCCTTGGGCTAACTCCCATTGCTTCTTTTAGGGATTTCCCATTCCCTCTTGCAGTGGGCATATTCTATATCCCATTCCTACTAGAATTTGCTATCAGCATCTGTTCAACTAATGACTTAATAGACAACAACCCACATTCAGTAATTATTTATTAAACATCTGCTATGTGCAGAGTACTGTTCTTAGTGCCAGAGCTGATACAAGATAAATATGACCTAAGTCTACTATATCGAGACTTGGAGACAAAGCTAAGAACAGTGATGGATGCACAATAAAATATGTTATTGATATGGTGGCATTAAAACACTATAGGAGTTCAGACGAGAAGGCAGACAATGAAACTTCATTCATTCAACAAACTTTTAACTAGCTATTAAGTAAGTGCAACATATTGTTCTTGGGGATAGATGGTAGTGAGGATGAGAAACACAAAATTCTATAATGTAGCATATAGTCTTGCAAGGTCATCAGAAAAGAAAAATAACTATTATATATAATGTCACATAAGTACCTTCAATAGGTGCATAAGAAAATGCTATTTATATGTGATCCAAAGGTGAAGGCTGTTACTGTTAGAGACGAATCAAGGAAGGCTTCTTGGAAAAGGTAGCATTTGACTTAGGCTATAAATGATAAGAATAACTTTATTAAGAAATGTAGAGACGGAAAAAGTGTGGGAGCCTTTGTAATCCCCTAGTAGAATTCTCCTGCTATTTGAGGACAGGGAGTGTCTCACTCTAGGGCCAAACAAATTGCCTGACATATAGTAGGTGCTCACTTGCATTTCATGGCATCACCTCCCTTATGTCATGGTCCTCTCTGAGAATGATGGACAAATAACAATAACAATAAATGCTTGTTAATTGATTTATTGAGGAAGGAAAATGCAGGACAAGGTTATCTCCTATAGCTCTTAGTATTATAAGGGCAGGAGTAGTGAAGGGGTTTAGTAAGAATTAATCAAGGCTGAGGGTAGATGGGGTATAAAGAACAAAAGGTCAAGGTGGCAGGGGATTCAACAATGAATGGGGATTCAACAATGAATGAAAGGACTTTGTTGAAGTGACTGACCCAGTAGACAAGACTGGGTAAGGCAGGAAAATAGGCCAGAACTGCTCAATACAAGGAACTGAGGGTCAAGATGAGACCAAAGTATAGTTATGAAAAGAGTTAAAAAGGGAGAGGTAGAATGATAGGCTGTGGTAAGTGGAGGATATTTCAGATTTTAGGTTGGAGGATCTAGAACAATTTCAAATGATGGTGATGTTTAAGGTGTGATAATAATAATGAGTAATAGAAGTAGGGTAGAAATAGACATTATAGGAGTTAAGGAGTTCAAAAAACTAGATGGTTATGACATTGGAAAGATAATGTAATGATACAGAAGAACGTGGATGGTATATGGGAAAAGGGCAAAGAAAGATGTTGTTAGTCAGGCGCTAAAACCATGGAGATATGTTAGTGAGTGGCTAAAGATTGGTGGCATCTAGGTGACACAGTGGATAGAGTGCCCCATCTGAAGTCAGAAAGACTTATCTTCCTGAGTTCAAATCTGGCCTCAATACTTACTAGCTGTGTGACCCTGGGCAAGTGACTTAAGCCTGTTTGCCTTAGTTTCTACATCTGTCAAATGAGTTGGATAAGGAAATAGGAAACCACTCCAGTATTTTTGCCAAGAAAACCCCAAATGGAATCACAAAGAGTTAGACATAATTGAAATGACTGAACAACAACAAGAGATTGGTGACAACAGTGAAGATTAGAAAAAGATGGATGGTGTTTTCAGATGGCATGATCTTTAAAAAGGAGATGGCTAAGGACTGGTGGCAGGACCAGAATTTGCAATTGACAACGGGAACAAGGAGCATGTTAACTGTACTGTCATGCCCTGAGAGATGGAAAAGCATGGAATGGAGAAGTTTGCACCAAATATTCAGAAACACACACACATAGCATGCAAAATAACTAAAATGAAATATGGGGGGGGAGTACAATTTGTCTTTTTTGCCTTTAGCATAAAATCAGTCAATTATAGATCTAGACATCTTTAAAGGGTGGAATTGCTTAGTTATGAAATTCTCAAGGGCAAGCTTGTGTTCATTGAAGTTTGTAGGAGAAAGAGGTCTAGCATGAAGAAGGAATTTGCCAGTTTTTGTCAATTCTACCTTCCAAGATCTCTGTGTTGGAATTTCCATTCCCACCATCTTGAATTTTAATCCCTCATTAAGTCTAATTTAGACTAGAACAAATATCTCCTAATTGGACATTTTACCTCCAAACAATCATACGAACTGCTACCAGATTATTCATTCCAATTATCTAGAGGAATCTAGGGTGATGCAGTGGATAGAATATCTGTACTCAGAGCCAAGAAGACCTGAATTCAAATCTAGCCTCAGATACCAGCATGACCCTAAGCAAGTCAATTAACCTCTGTTTGCCTCAGTTTCCTCAGCTGTAAAGTGAGATTATAGCACATACCTCTCAGGATTTTTATAAAGTGAGATAATATTTGTAAAATGCTTAGCAAAGTGCCTGATACATAGTAAGTGCTTAATAAATGCTTACTATTAATAATAACAATAATAAAAGACCTAAGATCATGTTGGTAGATGATCTTTCTGAGGTTCCTTCTAGCTCTAACATTTTATGAAATATACCACTTCCTTGGTTAATAATTTTCAAAGTTCTCTCTGTAACCTACAAATTTAAATCTAAGGGTACTCATAGGATCACAAGATTTAGAACTGAAAAGAGATTTAAATGCTATCTGGTCCAACATCCTCTTTTTATGACATGTGAACTGAGGTCCAGAGAAGTTATGCTACTTACACAGATAGTAGAACCAGGATTTCAAATGACATCTTCTGATTCATTCATTGTCCTCCACAGCCTATTCCTAGTCTAAATGTTCACTATTCTACTATGCAAATTCTATTGCAATACTTTTTTGTTGTTGTTCGTTCCCTGATTCCACTCTCTTCCCTATTATAATCCATTCTTTATGTTTCTATCAGATGAATCTTCCTTGGGCAAAAACTGATCATTCCTCTGCTCAAAACCTTTTGATGGCTCCCTGTTTAATGACGTCCACCCTCCTTAGACTGGCATTCAAGGATTTGCAACATCTGATGTTTCTCTATTTTTCCAGCTGTATCTCATAGTACTTCTGTCCTCATGTGCAATTCTCTAGCCAAAGAAGACTCTTTGCGATCCTTTATATGCGCTCATTTCTTTCCTATCTCTCCTATTTCATCCCTGCGCTCATGTGACTACCACATTTTGGAAGGTCTTTTCTCCCATCATCACATATTAAAATTGCCTCTTTCTCAATATCCAGCTTTAGTACCACCTTCTTCATGATACCTCTACTGATATTCAAAGAAATTGAAATGATTTTTCCTTCCTTGCATATCACTAAATATCTCATGTCACTAAAGGACCAGCAAACCCAACAGTCCTAGGAAAAATAGCATTCCCACCCCACCCTAGAACATCTGTTCTCATTTCAGCCCATCATTACCTCTCATTTCATCATCTATCATTAAGGGAAACAGCCCTTGTTGACATATAACCTGGCAAATGACTCTATAGTTGCTGTAGCTCCAGCTTCTTCAGAAACCACAGCTACTGAGAACCTAGAAAAGAAAGATCTCACCATCACAGTTTTTGGTGTTGAACCAAGGATCAATAAATAGTCCAACATCAGAAACGAATATGGTATTATCAATGGAAATGGCAATAAAGACGATGTATTTCTATGCAGTAGAGCATAGTCCTGATAGTGCTATTTGGAGAAGGACAGATATTCACTTTTTATCTCTTACATCTTTGACTTCTACTTCAATGTATACTAGAAGCATGAACAAGTATAAAATTTTCTCTTCTTCCATATATTTATGTACATGCAAAAATCATGTGGTATAGTGCGGATTTGAGTCAGAAGAACTGGTTTGAATTTTGGTTCCGCTTCCTGTGTGCCCTAAAACAAGTAACTAAATCACTCTGGCCTCAGTTTCTTTACTTATATGATCAGGGAACTAGGCTACAGTAGGGAGACTTTGGAGTTCCTTCCAGTTCCCAATCCTATGATCCTATGAGGGGGCTGTGTATATCAATTAAGATGCCTCAGCTATTAGTTTTTTGATCAAAATTTGTGCTTTTTTTCTAATTTCATTTTCTGTTTTTGACAAAACATGTTCCAATCTGGTCCTTCCTAACAGAATAAAGGCAGTTTTTAGAAAGAATGAAAAATAGCTCTTTGCCTTTACGTCTTTCTCTTCCATTGTTTCTATGAAGCTATATTTAAAGACTTGCTGAATCTCTGTTGAGTCTTGGATATATACCAAAGTAACCTAGTGTCTCTGGGTTTCAGACTGAGAAAAGTCTTTGTTGTGAGAGGGTATCAGGGCATTTCAATCAGGTAAGCAAATCAGCACTCAGACCCTGTGCTAACTGCTGGAACTACAAATACAAAAGTGAAACTGTTCTTGGAATCAAGAAACCTAATGATCTATTTGGGCAGTATGTACACATATAGGTAAATGCAAAATGGATATTAAGTAGTTGGGATGCAGGCAGGAAGGCATGAAATCTCATCTTCCACATCCCCACAGATCTTACATTTTTTTTTACTTGGATATTGTCGCTGATAATAGAAAACATTTCATAATAGAAGAATTTTGTTCATTAAACTAAGGTTCTTCAGGTGTAGTTGTGGAGAAAAGCTCATCAAAGATTATTAAAGGAAAGAGATTCTTGCATCAATATTTTTGAATATATTAGGGGTTTATTCCTTTTGTCTCAATCATGGTGAGGCCTTGCATGTGCTGATGTATTTTCCATTCTTCCCCATGTCTTTTGTTATTGCAATGAGGAAAAAGAAATAAAAACTAAAAAAAAAAACCCAATCTTATTAACATAAAAAAATCTTGACTTTTTTTTTAGTAACTTTATTTCATCTCTTTCTATATAAACAGGAAGTTTTAATTAGTCCATTAGAGTGTATATAGATTTCCCCTAGCCCCTCATTCATTCTGAAATAATTGAACTCAGACTAAAAATAATGAAGAGAAGATAGTTTGGAAAGTTTTGTTTGATAAGATGTCATATCAGGCCCTTTTGTATTACCTGTGTTACCCTATATGCTTCATATATTTACAGTATTCTGCGCTTATCCTTCTTAATACTGACAGTATGTCAGTAAGAGGGCATCTTAATTCCGCATCTACAACATCTAAATGTCAAACATTGGTTCTTGCAGCTAGAGTCCAACTATTTATAACTCCCCCATTAAATCTGTCTTATCTGTGCCACAGTTGGAAATGTCAATTAAAAAAGGAATCTAAACTCGTTTTTTTAAAAAGCTCAGTGACAATGCCATGATATTCCCTAATCTATCTGTCAAACAGCCTCCTGTCCTCCCCCATTCTCTATTTTGATCTCTTAATTAAGCTTGATAATGTGTTGGCAGAATTTTTTACTAATGGACAAAAATCTTCCAAAGCAGCATCCTTTTCACTGTACATTCATCATGACTCTGCATAATAGACAGTATTACCCTTTCTGATTCTTCTCATTGTTTTTGACACCTCCCAATTCCATAGATTCACTGTTACTGTGCCCACACCGAGGTATAATAAGCATAGCCCTTTGGATGCAGTATTAGGAGTCAGTCCTAATTCTGATAGGAGCTTATCTTTTATACAGCCAGAATACTTAGTTATCACACTATTGTGAAATCACATTAATGAAGAATAAAGCCTTCCAATCTGTATAATTTCTATTATTGTATTTCATGTTATTAATAGATATTATTGCCTTATATTTGAATAACTTTCAGTTTATAAAGCCCTTTCAAGTACATGATCTCATCTGATCCTTGCAACAATTTTGTGAGATGGGTTAGAAATAAATCACTTGTTAGAAATAAATCAATGACAATTACTAGCACCTACTATATGTCATATACCGTGCTAGGCCCTAGAGAGAAAAGCCCAAAATGAAAAAGTTCCCACCCTCACGGATTTTAGTGTATGCCTACAAGTATATGCAAAACAAATATTTTTCGTTGATTGGACCTGTGCACATTTCTGTTAATAACAAGCATTTTTTTTAGTTCTTGCTATGTGTTAAGCTAGTGATACACTGAAAGGCAAAAAAATACAAAAAAAACTAGCTTTAGTGAGCTCACATTCCAATGGAGAAAACAACATCCAAATAACTATGTACATTTCTAGGGAACTTTTTGTGAGTTAACACTTTCTACTATGCAGATCTGCACCTGCTCTGCTATTAATAATTTCAGGTAGGGCACTCAAATATTAACCAACTGACCCAAGGTCACATAACCACCATGTTAGGATTGGGATTTAAACCCAGGTCTTTCTGACTCTGTGGTTCTCTATGCACTGCAGCATAAAGCTTTTGGTCTTATATATTTATATCACTTCCTTACATTTCTTCGATGGAAGACTTTTATCAGAGGCATGTCATACAAAGATGCCAGCTCTCTATCTGTTACAGTAGGATGCTTCTAATATAAGAAATATTTATAAAACTAATACAAGGTAAGTTCTGGCTGTGGGTGTAGGGAGGCATTAATGGCTACAGTATTAAGAAAAGCTTCATGTGGAAGCGAAGCTATTACCCCCATTTTAAAGAAACAGAACTGAGATTCAGCATTTAAGTTACTTGCTTATAGGTACACAGGTAGTCTCAAAACCAGAAATGCAGGCCCTTGGTTTCCAAGATCATCAAAGTATTCTTTTCCCTACATTACACTAACATAAATAGAAATATTTGAGGAAAAAAAATTAATAGCACAGAGGAGAAATTAGACATCAATTTCCAGGAAAAAAACAAAAACAATCCAAAACAACCAACCAAATTCTTCAATAATTAGAAAACAGCTTTCCTTTGATCTCTTTCCTTCTCTCTATTCCATTCTTACTCTTCTCAAAAAAAGATTTTTTTTTAGCTTTTACATAAGACTTATCCTTTAAGATGTTTTAGGATTTGGTAGCAGAACTCCAAATGTCATGAGAAATGTCATTTTTTTTTGGGGGGGGAACATTGTGTTCAACTCTGCAGGAGTAAGAAAATCACAGAATAATAGTCATGTCATCAGGAGTCATGTAGAACGTAGGCTGCAGGGTGTAGGGTTTCTTTTTTCAGTTTTTAACAGCAGGAGGCATTTTTATGTCTAGCATTTGTGACTGTCTTCTTCTGTGAAATGAACTGCATGACCCAGGCAGCCTGGGAGTTATGCTGAGAGCTAACCTCACTTTCTTGGCCACTTTAATTCCACAATGCTGAGAAGATCCACTTTCAATATAGTACATGTGATGTAGAGAAGAGTTTGTTTGGCAAAACAGATTGGACATTGAGCTCCCCATATTTTGGTATCAGAATAACTCAAACTGAATGAACTTGCTCCAAAGCTGCCATGTTTTTTTGATTTCTAGTGACTTAAATAAAATAAATTATTATTTTTTTCTTTCTGTTTCTTCCTTTCCCCATAATTTTTCTTTTAAAAATATTGCTGTACTCTTATTTGAACTTTGGTGCCCACATATATGTTGACTCTTGGTCTATTGTCTGAGGAGCCCCATGAACTTAGGCTCAAGTAAGAATATTTTTAATTTAAATTTTACTTTCTTGACTCAGTTTCCCCTACCAAGTTTAAAAAAAATCAAAAATTTCTGAAGCTAACTGAGGTCTTGTTTTTTAGTTGCTTATTACGGTAACAGACCTAGGCTTAGCAAAATATTGAACGAGGATGCAGTATAGAAGAAAATATACTGAATTTGGAGCCAGACAATCTGGGTTAAGAACCCAGGCATGCCATTCACTAACTGTGTAACATTGCACATGCCATTTCACTTCTCTGGGAATCAGTTCCTTTATAAAATGACAGAATTGGATTCTATGATTTCTAAGATACCTTCCAGGACTAAATTTGTGCTCCAAAGTTCTTGTCCTTTAAGAAGGACAAAAGTAAACATTTAAGTAGTGGGAGGGGGAAAGTAAGAACCACATTCCTGAAGGAGCCTTCATCGTGAGGGAGTGAATGAGTCCATCACCTTCTTTCCCAGAGTTCTTTCAAGTCAGACAATAAAACCATGGGATCAGGCTCTCTGTAGTTGGAGGGTACTCTAAGCTAGTCTACAGCTCAGCTAACCTAGTCTTCCTCTTGTTCCTCCTATATAGCACTCCACCTCCCATCTCTGACCGTCACCATCATCACTGACTAACCTCTATGCCTCATAATCACTGCCTCCTACTTTCTTCCTCTTAGAATCTCTTACCTCCTTCAAAATTCAGCACAGGTGTTGCCTTTTACAGGAAGCCTTTCCTTATCCCCTAGTTGCCAGTGCCCTCCCACCCCAAATTACAGTTTATGTATGTTCTCTGTCTTTTCAGATTTATACATATTGTCTTCTCTATAACATGTAAACTCCTCAAAGGCAATAACTATTTCATTTTTGTCATTGTATTCACGGTGTCTAGCACATAAAACTCCCTAATAGTTCTCTAATCTTATTAATTTGAAAGTTATATCCAGTGTTGAATCCATGGATCCAAAGAAATCCATGCCTTCCTATCTTGTGCTCCTAGGGCTACAGTTTTAATGAATAGGAGACTATGTGTCTAGAATCAATTGCATTAGCCTTTAACTTAATGGTTACTGTCAAATGAAGTTTCAATTTGGTAAAAGCATGTGGAATCATGGAGGAGAAGGAATTTAGAGGGTGGAGAATTTAAAGTCTTTCCTAAAAGCTGTGGTGAAGAGTGAGCTACATTAAATGTGCAAATTGGCAGGGTGGGATTGGAAGTGGTGATGAGAGCCAACTGGCCCTTGAAGTCTATTTCCTGCTAAAGTAGCATATCGCTTTATAGATAACTTACTTTGAAGGACTCCTCACCCTGAACTGTTCTCAGTGTGTTGTTACCTAAGTGCTTAACATCCTTGTACACTTTGACACTTGAGCTGACAGTTTCAACCTGCTATCATTTGGTAGTGTAGCTCATGACATGATATGTTCCGCTAATTGCAGTACATCTGGCTGAGGAAACTGACAGCTGGAAAGCTAACAGAAGACCCATTGAAGCAAGAAGTCACCAAGTTTATTTAAAAACTCCTTGTGTAGAAGGGGGTGTTAGGAGAAATGTTGCCATTTTGTATGCAGAGAAGATATGATTTGGCTTGGTGTGGACACTGGCTCAGAGATAAAGACAGGCAGTTAAATGAAATGATTGGTGCTTCAAATGAAAGTACATAGAGCCCATAAGTGACTTCTCAGCAAAATTAGACTCCTCTGGTATTACATTTTTCTAGTTGTAGTAGATAAGTGTCATTTGACCAAAAGTCTATGCCTAGAAGATGCCAAAACAACCAGGTGAAAAGTGGAAAAGTCAGAATAGTTATTTAGCATCATACAGAGCAAGATAGATCTTTATATTCAATTTATAGACTTGAACATGTTTTTTTGTTGAATTCAGATAATAAAATATTTTTCACATATAGATAGTTTTTCTCTTATTATTGCCAATCTTGTATTTTTTCCTGAGCAAGAATTTGTGCATGAACATTCTGATATTGGAAATAACATCCAGAAAACTCCTTTTCTGATGTCTTGCAGTGGTGTGGAGGTGACCCTGTGTTCTTCACAGCTAGGTCTGTGGGGTATAAACTCTTGGGGATCCCAGTAAACTGGAAAGATTTTGAGTATTAACTAGTAACAGGCTGTATCTCATTTTAACAAACTGCCTAGTTCAGTTTCCAAAAAAAAAAAAATTATGACTGACCACAAGATGTGAACTCTTTCATCCACAACAACTCCTTAAGACTACGTACATAGAAGAATGGGGAGAGTCAGTTAGCAAACCAAAGAAATCATAGGTCTTTTGAAATATTTAAGTAACTAGAAGAAAGCTAAGGAATCTGATTTTTAAATGTCAGACATAGACATATGAAGAAAAAGCAAAATTCCTATCTACTTGAATACTTTGTTTTTAAATTTTCAAAGGGACCACATACTATTTCCTTTGCTTGACCCCAATTCAGAGGGCATAGTACTGTGAAATTATCCTGGCTCTGGAGTAAGAGGTTGTTCAGTCTTTTCAGCTGTGTCTGATTCTTCATGACCACATTTGGGGTTTTCTTGGCAAAGATACTGGTTTCCATTTCCTTCTCCAGCTCATTTTACAGATGAGGAAGCTGAGGCACATAGGATTAACAGCCTTGCCAAGGATCACACAATAAATATCTGTAAGTAATAAGTAAATATCTGACTCCAGGCCAGTGGCTGTGTTCACTGTGATGGGTTCAAATCATTGGTCTGCCAATTTCTAGCTGTGTGATATCAATCCATCCACATTTATTAAGCACCTACTATGTACTAGGCACTGCACTAATCACTAGGCATACAGAAAGAGGCAAAAGACAGTCCTTCCCTCAAGGAACTTACCATCTAATGGGGAAGACAATATGCAAACAAATATATACAAAGAAAATTATATACAGGATCAATAATAAACAATTAGCAAAAGGAAGGCACTGGAATTAAGAGGTATTGGGGAAAGTCTCTTGTAGAAGATGAGATTTTATTTAGTACTTAAAGAAGCCAGGGAGGTGAGTAGACAGAGTGAGTGGACAGGGAGAGCATTCTAGGCATAGGGGACAACCAGAGAAAATGCCCAGAGTCAAGAGATGAAGTATTTTTTTTTCCTGGAAAAGCCAGGAAGCTAGTGTCACTGGATCAAAGATTAATCAAAGATTATGTGTTAGGGAGCAAGGTATAAGAAAACTGGAAATACAGGCAGGGACTAGATTATGAAGAGCTTTGAATAGAAAGCAGAGCGTTTTGTATTTGCTTCTGGAGGCAATAGAAAGCCACTGGAGTTTATTGAGTAGTGAGGTGACGTCACTGGACCTTTATTTTAGAAAAAAAAATGACTTCAGTGGTTCAATGGAGGATGGCTTGGAGTGGGGAGAGACTTGAGGCAGGCAGATCCACCAGCAGGCTACTGCAATAGTGCAGGCATGGGGTGATAAGGACAGGCACGAGAGAGGTAGCAGTGTCAGAGATTCAAGAGATGTTGCAAATGTGTGAAATGAAGGGGTTGCATTAGATGACCTAATGTTCCTTACAGCTCTTATCATAAGCATATATTATAACTATGATGGCTTAATTTCCGTTGAAAATCCATAATGTGTTATACTGAATATACAGAAGAAATGGGTCCTGTCTTCTGAAAATTTACATTATAAAATGTCATGACATAGGCATAGCTTTTTTAGCTAGCATTTATATAGGGCTTTAATGTTTGAAAAAGACTTTACATATATTATTTCATTTAATTTTCACAAAGAGCCTCAGAGGTAGGTGTTATTATTATTCCCCTTTTAGAGAAAAGGGAACTGAGCCACAATGAAGCTAAGCAACTTAAGCTAGTAAACGTCTGAGGCCAGAGTTGAATTCAGAGGCTCCTGACTTCTGGTCCAATGATCTATCTATTGTACTACTTAGCTGCAGAGTATGCACATCTGTCATAAATAGACCAGGGGATGCAGCTTCAGTTGTTAAAATGGAAATGATTTGTATCCTTGCTCCAAAGAAATTAATATTATATTAAAAAATAACACCTACAGTGTGGAAACTTGACAACTCTAATATTTCATTTCTATCTTCTTTTCTTAGAATAACTTCCCAAGACTTCAGTGGAATTAAACAATGTGTTCCACATTCATGTCATGCAATTTAGAATTCCCCCTTAAAACTTAAGTGCCATAGAGTACTTCAAGAACCTACATTTCCAGAATATGTATTTTGTGCTTAATTAACGGCAGTGAGACAAAATTGCAAGTCGTCTGTAGCAGTGGAACTCAAAATGGAAAATAATTTCATGTCTGGAATATGTAACTTTACTCACCTAAGTTATTACTTCCCTATGGGAAGAGGAACCTGTCATTAGATTTTCACAGGAGGAGGAAGGTGTGTGCCTGCAGTTACACAGTACTCATCATCACCCTCTCTCATTTTCATACTTATCTCCTCCAATTTGTACTCTCATTTGCTCTGCATACTCAGCTTGAAAAGTCTCTTCTTTATCTATTTGTTCAAGCAGTTGATGACCTTTCAAGCCAAGAAAAATGCCTGAATCAAGTGAAAACGTTTTTATTGATGTGAAAATCAGATTGTAGTTTAATCCACAGTATTTTTCCAAATCTCTTTCTGTAATTATGATTTTTGATCAGTTTTTAACAGAGTGCTGCAGTGTTGTGTGTCTATATGAGAGAGTCCAAAACAACTTATAAAATATAACTAATTCTTAGTCCTCTTCACAGTCTGTCTTTCAAAATGATCACTGTTCCAACCTAAGCAATGGTGGTAAAGCACTCCCCTGTGCTTTGGCTGGTAGGGGCGAAAAGAATTAAAGATGCTTTGAGATAGTAAAATGAGGTAATGTGGTAGATATACAACTAAATAAGGCAGCTAGATGGTATAGTGAATAGATTACTGAACTTACAGTGAGGGAGAACAGAGTTCAAATAAGATACTCAACAAGTATCTGCCTGAAACACTTCACTGTCCATATGACCTTGGGAAAATTACTTATACCTCTCTCAGCCTCAGTTTCCTTATTTGCAAAAGGGGGATAATAATAGCACCTAACTCACAGGGTTGTTGTGAAGAAAAAAATGAGATGTAAAACTCTCTGTAAACCTCAAAGTGCTATAAAGATGTCTGTTATTGAACTAGCAGATGAGAAAACAACATTGAAGATTGGATTCTGGTAGGGAATTTGTTTTGTTGTTAGGTCATTTTAATCATGTCCAACTCTTCTTGGCAAAGATACTGGAGTGGTTTGCCATTTCCTTCTCCAGCTCATTTTACAAATGAAGAACTGAAGCAAACAAGGTTATCTAACTTGTCCAGGGTCACCCAGCTAGTAAGTTTCTGGGGCCAGATTTGAACTCAGGAAGATGAGTCTTTCTGACTCCAAGCCTGGCACCCTATTCACTGTGCCATATAGCTGACCCTGGAATAATGGTATGGAATAATAGACACTATGCTATTAGTTGAAGTCCTCTAGACAACCATTTGGATTTTAGAGGTAGCTTTATTATATATTCCTGAGAATCAACATGGCATAGTGGATAGGGCACTGGACCTGGCGTCAGGAGACCCTGAGTTTAAATACTGTCATAGACACTCATGGGCAAGTCATTTAATTTTTAGATTCTTCAGTTCCTCAGCTTTAAAATGGAGAGAGAGGTTAGGACCTGATGGCCCCTAAGGTCCCTTCCCATTCCAAATCTAATACTCAACTCTAATATTCTAATATTTTATCCTCTAACCAACCAACTCTAATACCCTGTTCTATCTATCCTTGGGGTGAAGGGAATGGGACAAATGCCCAAAGTGACAGAATATGTTTTACCAGAACCTTACCATATTTGATATGTTTCATAAAGTCCCAGTGATGCTATTTGGGGTTGTGAATCATGGAGTATGACAATCATAGAAGCAATTGTGCCCAAAGGGCAAAGAAACTGCCCATTAATAACTACAGTTTTCTACCAATAATGACCAGCAAATAAATGCAGAAGACATATTGATAGGAATATATATAATGAAAGAGGAGTCGAGGACACCAGATGGTCAGTATGAGTTTGCCCTGGAATTCACAGGAAAGGCTGCACATAGCCTGCACAGACATGTTTCATGTCCCACTCATGCAATATATCCTACCACTACATGTACATATCCCCTCCTCCTCTTCCATCTCTCCCTCTGGAAACTATAAACAAATCAATACTGCCATTGCTACTGGAAGGGGACCATCAATCTACACTTCTACAGCTCCACTTACCTTCCCTGTGACTTTCGGAACAAAAACACCTTATCTTGGTGGTCATTCTCCTATAGGAATTATCTTCCTCTTGTGAGGCTAATTGCAAGGGTCAGAGAGGTGATCAAGCTGTCTCTCTCCCCTTCCCCAACATTTAGTAGTGAGTACTCTCTAAATGAGTAGTTAATTCATAGTGGTAAACATCCCCCCTCCCCTTTCAAGACCACTAAAAAGTAAAAGAAGACCCAAGGCAAAACGTATGTATATATTTATTGAAATTTATTAAAGGATTTTAGTTATTATAGAGGTGAGTTGCAGTCAGACAGATTTTGGTTAAATATAAATGTTTGAAGTATGAATGCTGCTCTTGACTCCCTTGAGTACTTCCAAATGAAGGACACACTCCTCTGGATCTTTAAAGATTCTTTGAATCCTATACTAGCCCTCTTCAGGCTCACTTCAATACTCATATCCATATGAGGGCAACAAGATGTCTTTGGAAGCAGTGCAGTTTGAGGCTAGATTGCTTCTGACATCAGTTTTTATCTGTGAGATCTCTTGCTCTTCAAGTGTTCTGGGAGATTTATAGGCACTAATTGACCAGGTGGGATGTGCCTGAGCTCATGGACAGCCTTTTTTGAGTGCTATTTAGCCAAAGCATGGGCATCAAACTCATGGACAATCCTTTCAGTGCTCATGATTGGTCTTTGACCCTCAACAGCTTCAGATGTAAGAACCTAGTTTCCAGGGGGGAAATCTATGATGGACAGGTTCCCACAATTAACCTAAGGGTAATATATGCTCAGTGACATTGGAAGATGGCAGTAATCTTCGGATGAACAATCTGCTCAGCCAAGACAGTCATAAATGCCCTGAGAATGACTTTGATAGGGACCAGTGTTATCTTAGCGTGGTGATGGGTGGCAAAACCATTTACAAAAGATAGAAGAAAAAGACAAAAGTCTATTGTACATGCGACAAGCAAATGTATGAGGCTACAAGCAACTATGATGCAAAGAAAACTATCAAATCAACATTTATGCAAAAAGGAATATAATAAATCAAAAATATATTTTGCTTAGGCAAAGGAATCTCCCAAAATAGGGTTTATTTTGAATTATACTAGACAAATACTAATAGCAAAAATAATAGTGATAATAACACAAAAATAATACAAGTTACTTAGTGTGAGTAGAAACCCACAGATTTGTGGATCGTGTAGATATCTGTAGACCTGTAAGTAGAAACCCATAGGTCAGTAGTCCCTCCTGCCATAGAATAGGTCACAACAGTCAAAATAAGGCACTGCCTAATGAAAAGAAAGGTCACCCAGAATATTCTGCCTGTGAGAATGTAAGGTTCTTAAGAACAGGGATAGTCTTGATTTTATATTTGCATTCCTAGTGCTTAGCATAGCACTTGATATATCTCAAGTGCTTAATAAATGCTTTTTAAAAAATGTACTCCATTTATTCATAAGTGCCACATGATAAGGCTGAAATTGTTAAAATAGAAATGAGTTGTTTTCATGCTTCAGGCAAATTAAATCAAAAGAAAATATGCAGGTTCTACAAAATTGGGAAGGTTTTGAGTCTAGTTGTCTGTATCTGTCATCCAGGGTTCAATTTCCACAAATAGATAAGAGTTTATGACCACAGGGAGGCCTCCAGGTGATTTTTTTTCAGTCATAGAAACTCAAGATGATTGACCAAACAAATTATGAGGGGTGGGAGGAAGTGCATACAATCATCCTTGGTGGAAGGAGTTCTGATGTGATTGAAATCATGAAACCTTGAAGTAAGTTTGGTTTCCAAGGTCATCTGCATGCCTGTAAGTTGGGTTATACTATGCCTCTATTACATTTGGTATTTATCTGAAATGACAGTGCAATTAAACATATACAAGACTGCCCTCTCTCCCCCTCTATGTCCTCTCTTCTTCCCATGCTACTCCCTATCTTGAGACTAAACCATGCATTGGATTTGGGCATTGCAATGCTTGCACAGCTGGCTGACTTTTAAAAATATGCCAGTAAATGTTTCATGTCTGCCAAGGTTTTTAGTGCAACAGGGAGACGTGGAATCAGCTCTATGCTGAACCCATTGTATTAGTGAAAGAAAGACTATTGTAGGACAGTTCATATTCTGAAACACTATGTTGTAGTGGGCCCAAAGTAGTTTAGATGAGGCTATTAAAATCCAGAGGATCAAAATTTGAGTCCTGTGTGGTGTTCCTGCTGAAGCACGTGGTGTTTTTTGTTTTTTTTTCTCTTCTCTTTTTGGAAATATGGTCACAGTTGACTGCAAGTCAATTACTTTGAATTTGGGTAACTTATATTTGTAACACAGTTAGACAGAGTGGATTTAAAGAATGGTGAAAATGTGGAAAATGTCCCCAAACATGCTCACAGCTGAACACACTTTGGTATTTTAGATTTGTGGGAAGTGAAGGGCAGAAAAGAATTATTTTACTTCCAATTCACTTATCATCCAATCTCTGATGAATGCAAAGCATTTCCTAAACTTTCAAATTATCTGACAGTATGCTCGTCCAGTCAAAGTGGGAAGTTCTATGCGGAGAAGAGAACAACGAACTTAGATGGCACATTATCATGCAAAGTGGGGTGATGGCAGAAATGGAAATATAACAATAATAATAACAGTAACAATTGGTATAATGGATAGGGAGCCAGCCTCCAAGTCAGAATGACTTGGATTCAAATCTTGCCTCTGACACAAATGGGTTCAGTGGTTCTCTGAAGTCACTGAAATGATATAATTTTGTTTTGGGTTAGGCAATGGGGTTAAGTGACCTTCCCAGGGTCACACAGCTAGTAAGTGTTATGTGTCCACCTAGCTGCCCGTGAAATGATATAAATTTGAAAGGAAGTTGCTCACTGGGAGCTCCTTACAATGATGGACTCATGGGTTGAGTACCATCCCATTCCAACAACAACTACAACAAATGTAGATGGTCTTTTAAGGTTTACAAAGTAATTTCTTCACAGTAATCTTGTAGAAAAAGGTAGTCTTCTTTCCATCTTACAGATGAAGAAACTGAGCAGCAGAAACACAGAATTTCAGAGTCAGGAGGCAGGAAACCTCTCTACAAAAACCAAGACATATCTTAAGTGCTCAATAAATACTTGTTGAAGGATCTAAGACATATCCAAAAGTCTCATGATGGAAAATGCTATCCACATTCAGAGAAAGAACTATGGAGTCTGAATGCAGATCGAAGCATACTCTTTTTTTTGCTCTTTTTTTCCTTCTGTTTTGTTTTGCTTCGTTTCTTCTTTCTTGTGGTTCCTCCTATTGGTTCTAATTCTTCTTTACAACATGACTAATGTGAAAATATGTTTAAAAGGATTGTATATATAGAACCTATATTAGATTGCACATCTTCTTGGGAAGGAGGCAGGGATGGAGGGGGAGAAAATTTAAAACTCAAAAGCTTATGAAAGTGAATGTTGAAAACTAAAAATAAATTAATTAATTAAAAAAAGAAAATAAAAAAAGGTAAGTACTTGTTGACTTGGCTTGACTTGAGAGGTGATCACAGACTTTGAAAAAAAGAAACTAAAAATTTCCCAGCAAGCCCATTACAGTTTTGGGCAATTAATTGTTAAGAAATTTTTCCTTTCATTGAATCAGAATCTGTCAGTCTATAATTTCCATCCACTACACCTACTTGTACCTTCTAAGGATAAGCACGACAAGTCTAAGCTATTTTCAGGAGTTATTAAATCAAGGTCTGGGAATGTAGTTTATTTCCTTTGTAATTCCATTTTACTTTGTACATTTAAAAACATTCAGAGAAAGGGTCCATGGGCTTTACCAGATTGCCAAAAGTGTCCATGACAAAAAAAATAGATAAGAAATCTTGCTTTAGACACTTGAAGAATGATTTATCATGACCCCCTTAATGCTTCTCTTTTATGGGCTAAGCCTCCCCAGTTCCTTCAACGAATTCTCATATATTTAAGAAATGCATGTCAATTGATTGATTGTTGTGGTACTCTTCCAAGGCCCTTCACCACACTAGTTGTCCTCCTCTGGTTGCTCACCCACATCTTAGTATTTTCCCTAAAATAATGGTGTTGAAGAAAATATTCTGGGTGTAATCTGATGAGAGCAGATCATAGCACTGATCATTTCCTGTGTTCTGAAAATTATGTCTCTTTTAGGCAATTGAAAATTTCATTAGACATTTCACCTGCCATGTT
The DNA here is from genome assembly GCF_900497805.2 of Vombatus ursinus. Taxonomy (NCBI): domain Eukaryota; kingdom Metazoa; phylum Chordata; class Mammalia; order Diprotodontia; family Vombatidae; genus Vombatus; species Vombatus ursinus. The sequence goes on along the minus strand of NW_020950792.1, from coordinate 531,633 downwards.
GTAGAGTTGACTCATATTGAAGTTCACTGCCATTCCTAGCTATTTTTAGTGCACATCCCCATTGTCTTGTACATAACTATGCAGTTAAGTTTTTGAAACCAAATGTAGGGTTTTGCATTTCTTTTTGTTAAGTTACATCTTATCAGTCTTGACTCATTGTCCCAACTTGTCTAGATCATTTTGTATCATAAGAGATCGCACAGTTAGTAAATGTCAGAGTTGACACTCAAATCCAACATGCCAGCACTCTTTCCATTAAACCCTGAAGAGAAGGAGGAGGAAGATTCTTTAGATTGCAGGAACATTTTGTGAGCAGAGGGAAACAGAAAAGGGAAAGTAAGCAGGGAGGATACTTATTATCTTATATACCAGAAAAAGACATCATCACTTTTCACCAGGACTATTTTAATAGCCTCACTGTTAGTTTCTCTATTTCTCATCTCTACTCTCTCCAATCAGTCCTCCACATAGATGCCAAAATAATCATATGCCACAAATCTAGCCATGTTATTCCTTTGGACAAAAAACTTCAGGGGTTCCCATTGCCTCTAGAAAAAAATGCAAATTCCTAAGCCTGTTTGAGGTCCTCCACAGTCTCATTTCAATTGAACTGTCAAGCCATATTTTGCATTACTACCCTATAAATACTCTATAGTCTAGACAAACTGGACAACTCCCCAAAACAGGACTTTCTTTCTCACTGTGCAAGCCATCCCCCATACCTGCAAACTCCCTCATCTCCTCATCTTAGAATCTCACATTCATTGATACTCACAGTTGTTAATGTTCTCTGCCCTCTCAAATTAACTTGAATTTAATGATATATGTTCATAATCCATCTGCCTCTAGCCTCTATGCATTAAAGCTCCTTCAGTTCAGAGGCTGTTTTGTTTTTATTGCTGTATCTCCATCAACTAGCATAGTGCTTTGCAAATAATTAATATTTTAGTATAATTTATTATAATTCTAATTTTTATATTTACCAATTTTATATTTCTTTTATTCTATTTTTCTTTAATATTTTATATAATTTATAAATTGAATGTCATATTTAATAATTTTGTGTTACATTCTATTTTATATTTCATTAATATGTTATTATAAATTGAATTGCAAAATAAATGAATGTACATTGGACCCAAATGTATGAATGGATTTGGTGACTTTTTTAGATAGGTGGTGAAGTAGATAGAGTGCTTGGCCTGGAGTCAGGAAGACCTGAATTCAAATCCGGTCTCAGATACTTACTAGCTATGGTGACCCTGGACAAGTTGCTTAACCTTTCTATACCTCAGTTTCCTCAACTGTAAAATGGAGATAATAACAGCACCTGCCTCTCAGGGTTGTAGCGAAGATAAAATGAGATAATATTTGGAAAATACTTAACACAGTGCCTGGCACATAATAGGTACTATCTAAATGCTTATACTATTCCTTTCCCTTTCCACCCTTTAGAGACCTTCTTGTCTCCAGAGTGTTATCAAAAGCCCTTATTATTTGAATATATACTGAAGCATGCTATTTCTCTTCCTTCCTTCCTTCCTTCCTCCCTCGTCCCCCTCCTCTCTCTCTCTCCCCTTCTGTAGTTTTCTTGTGCAAAATAACTAATATGGAAATGTTTTATATGATTGCACATGTGTAACCTTTATCAAATTGCTTATCATCTCAGGGAGGAGGACCGGAGGGAGGGAGAGAGAAAGAGATAGAACTTGAAACTAAAAACTTTAAAAAATTGTTTTAACATACAATTGGAGGAAAATAAAATATTATATATATTTTTAAAAATAAAACAATTCTGTTCCATAGTGCTGTCCTTGGCAGTGGGGACAGTCATAGCTACTAGGAGTCTATTATTTGTTTCATATTTTTACTACAGGATTTTATTATTGGTGACTCATTCTGATGATGACTTTATCTAACCAAAGCAGAATGCTGAAGGGCAGGTGCTTTCTTAATGTTTATTAGGATCACAGGATTTAGTGCCTGAACAGATCTTATATCTTATAGCCCAACTACTAATTTTTCTAAGAAAATTGAAGGCCAGAAAGGTTTAATAACTTGCCCAAAGTCATATAGGGTTTTGATCAGGTGTTTTCATTCAATTTAGTTCACATTCCTTTATACACAAGATTTTGAGTCGGAAAACTGGGATGAGAGGAGGGGAGTTTAAATCCTTTTTTTTTTTTTTGGCAGTTGGGGTTAAGTGACTTGCCCAGGGTCACACAGCTAGTAAGTGTGAAGTGTTTGGTCTGAGGCCGGATTTGAACTTATGTACTCCTGACTTCAGGGCCAGTGCTCTGTCCACTGCACCACCTAGCTGCCCCATGGGAGTTTAAATCCTTGTTCCACTACATATTCACTAGATGGCCAGCAAGTGACTTTAAACTCACCTCACATCTTGCCCTCTTCCCAGGCATCAGCATGGTCACTTGTGAAATGATGAGATAGGACTAAATAATTCTAAAATCTCTCCAACTCTAAAATCTTAAGGTACTATATATAGTTTTGTTGCTACTCCTGATTGATGCCATTAATTTATCAGGTCTTATAAAGGTCATTGGTAGTTTTCTAATTATTTTATTAGAGGATCTTTTCATGAATAAATTACTACAATTTGTATGTGAGTCCAATGTTCAACTATGACCCTCTTAGAATGATGAAAATATGCATAGAGTTAGGTCCTGATTAGTGCTAACAATGAATCGCCTAAAGGGGTCACATTATTTGAATTCACATGATATATATCCATTAGACAAGAACAAATTACCGTATTTTACATAATAAGTCAATAACAAATTTCAAATTTTACATAATAAATTTCAATTTTACACAATAACATATAAATAAAAAAATTTAGACAATGTGAATTCCTAATACTATTGTTCCTTGTACTTGCCACATCTTAATTTGCAATGTAACCATGTAAAAGATATACACTCCTCATTCCTCTTGGTTCATCTGTCCAACAAATAGTGGGCAATTAATAAATATTTGCTGACTGACTGTTGAACAAATATTATTTTCAGTGATGCCAATGAATGACCAGTTTCTCCTTTTTTAGTATAGCATAAAACTCCATCCCTGGCTTTGTGTCCTTACAGTTCAATACACTTTTTTTTTAAGCATATGGGAGGCTGGTGTGTTGTGGTGACCTAGATGGCAAATATACAGCTATTTTGAAGATTTGTTGACAGTATTCATGGGGGGCCAGGGAAATTGGACTGTTCTGAAAAGTGCTCCTGATACCCTTTATGTGCTCATGTTTAAAATTATAGTGAAGGAAAAGTAATAAATCTTTCCCATTTTTCCACGAAAATGGTGATATGTTATGGATAGCAATTACTTTGTATGGATTGAACATTACAGTGTGATAGGATAGGCACATTTGTTTCAGATCCCAGACGTAGTTTGTATTTTCCCTCTCAATTTTTTTTTTATCTCAGTTTCCTTCATTAGCTTGAATGGATCCCCTCAGCAATGACTTAGTTATGAACTTGGCCCAGCCCCAGACAACCCAGTGACTTCCTTGCCTGTGAGTGTGGTCAGTACTCCAGCTTCACGGCTTGCAAAGCCTCAAAGGAGGAGGCTACAGATCTATGTGGGGCTAAGGAAAGAAGAATATTATTTAAACTGGTACCAGAGCTGAGATGGTTTGTTCTAAATGGATTGTCCAAATTGTTACAATGGGCTTTCCTGACATAAGGTGAGATTTAATTATAAAGCAATAATAACATTGGTCAGGGCCATATTATAAGGCATATGCCTGCACATAAGACTATTCTGTTCCATCACTCTGGTATCAATTTGTATGCAGACATAGTGTACTGTTTATGATTTGCCATCAAAACACAATCAAATCATCTTTGTTTGATCAATTGCTATCTTGCATTTTTATAAATTCTTGACTGAAGCAGAGACTTTTCTAGACCCCCTTTCATAACCTCCATCAGACTTAGTGTTTAAAAACCATGTTTTTTCTTATAAATACAACACAGGCATCTATATTGTGCTGTTCTGGCCTCTTATATATCATGCAGAATGAGAAGAGTCTCCCAGGCAGGAGGAGATGTGGAAGATGTGACATAGGCTTTGGCATTTTGCAGTGAACACTCCTATTTGATATGGACAGACATTATCAGTAAATACTTTCACAGTGTTTTGAACTTATTAAAATGAAACTTTTTTTATAATTTCCCAGAGACTTCCTAATGGTGGGGATCATTAACTAGCATGGAAACTACCTGTAGGGGAAAAAATAAGAAAGTCCATTTATACTTAATGGAAAGGTTTTGCCACTGGTGAAATGAATGCATGGAGTATTAGAAATTCTAGCAAAATACTGATTCTGTTTTTTTGTCTCTAAGCTCTTCTTTGTCATCATCCATTGTGTTAAATTCCTTTTGTTGCATGACCATCACTGCAGACTTTTGTCAGAATAGTTAGCTAAAGCTTAATGGAGTGATTGCTGAACTTAGAGTGAGAAGACCAAGGCTTGAGTCCTGGATCTACTGTGTGCTAGCTAGGTAACTCAGAGTGAGCCTTGTTAATCCTTTTTAATTAATCCTAATCAATTTTCTCATCTTTAAAGTAGGCATAATAAAATTTGCACTACTCACCTTATGTTGTTACCCCATTTAATTCAGCCTTAACAATTAAGCATTCCTTATGTGCCAGTTAGAGTGATAATCCCTGGGGATACAAAGACAAAATGAAATATTGCCTGCCCTCAGTAAACTTACAGTTCTTCATAACAATTAAACCACCATATGCAAGTTTGTTGTTGTTATTGTTGTTATTAGTGTGTCTACATGATTTTTTGGGAAGGAATATACCAGTACAGATGGGTGGTAGTCTTAATGGATATACATGATTACACTTTTCAGCAAAACATTTAGTTCAAATCAGCATGCCCTGCCATAAGGAGGGGAGGTTTGCAGCCAAAATATTTAATTGGCAGCTCTCTCATAACTGACAAGCTGCCAGAAGGTCATATATAAAGGATTATTATGGTGACAAACTATTACAGATGAGTGTTTTAAGGTACTCTGGCAAAGATAAGATGATTTGAACCTTTCTCCATGTTAGATCTGATTACAGTTTTATAGTATTCTCTCTGCAAATGGTTCCTAAACAGATGCATGCTCTCTTTATGTTACCCTGTCTTTCTATGAAATAGGTACAATGTAAAGAAGGAAAAAAAAAGGTCTAGGACAAGGAAATATATTAAAGAATTGGAATTTGACTTGAATTAAATTTAAAACATTTACAAGCACATATTATGTGCAGGGCATGATGTTAGGTATTAGAGATCCCAAAATGAAACCACCTTTATCCTCATGGAAATGGGGGATAAAAATTTCACACAGATAAGTAAATAACAACTAATCAATCAATGAGTAAGCATTTATTAAGTGTCTGCTATCTGCCAACCACTGTGTTTTATGCTAATGATACAAAAACAAGAATAAAATAATTCATGGAGCTTACATGCTGACAGATAACACATATCTGTAGGTGTAGGGGGATGGGTACCATTGGAGATTGCTGAGTAAAGGAATGACATGTCAGACAATTTGACAACTGTATGGAGAATAGATCATAAATGCAGAAAGACTAGAAAAAAGGGACACCAATTAAGAGTCTATTGTTGAGGCAAGCAGTGATGAAAACCTACATTAGGGTGGTTGTTGTGCTAGTAGAGAAAAGAGGATTGATATGAAAAGATATTGTAGAGACAGAATCATGAAGATTTGGCACCTCAGTGGATATGGCAGGTGATGGAGAGGGTAGAATCAAGACTTTGAGATTACCCACTTGTCTGACAAAAAGGATGGTAGTAGCCTTAATAGAAATAGTGAATATTAAAGGAGAGATAGATTTTGGGGTAAATATAGTGAATTCCATTTAGTATATAATTAATTAGAGATGTCTTTGGGATATCCAAGTGTTAATATCTAGTAGACATCATCTTCAATAAATATAATAGCCTATATAGGAATCTTCAGGATGAACACCAACCTGTAACAGGTTTTTCCTAACCCACACATAGTATTCTCACGGTTAAGACCGAATAAACACTGCCCTTGCTAGGAAGTAAGGCTGGGTCTGAATTATATACCTCTTCAGTATTCTTGAGGAGAAACACAGCAAATCCACAACCCCTCAATCTGCTATTAATTCATCGTTGTATAAATTATCTTTCTTAGTGGGTTCTAAGGTAATCTATAAAGAATAATCTAAAATCTCATCAGAAATTACATTAAAAGCACATTATCTCATGCTCATCAATTGGGGAATGGCTAAACAAGCTGTGGTATATGAATATAATGGAATACTATTCATAGGAAATGATAAGCAGGAAAGATTTACATGAACTGATGCTGAGTGAAATGAGCAGAACCAGGGGAACTTTGTACATAGTAACAGCAACATTGTGTGATGACCAACTTTGATAGACTTGGCTCTTCTCAGCAATGCAATGATCTAATCCAGTTCCAAAGGATGGAAAATGCTACCCACATCCAGAGAAAGAACTATGGAATCTGAATGCAGATTGAGGCATACTATTTTCTCTATTTTTTGTTTTTTATTTTCTCATAGTTTTCCCCTTTTGTTCTGATTCTTATTTCACAACATGACTAATGTGAAAATATGTGTAATATAATTGTACATGTAAAGCCTATATCATATTGTAGGCTGTCTTGGGGAGGGGGAAGAAGGGAGGGGGAAAATTTAGAACTCAAAATCTTATAAATGTGAATGTTGAAAACCAAAAATAAATAAATTAATTAATTAAAAAAATCATGGGAGGTGATAGACCCATGGTACTCTATGCTCATCAAAAAATAGAAAGATGATAAATCTCAATAATTAATAATTAATTAGTTCCTAGAACCCACCCCAATCTATCAAAACTGCAGAATCCTCTTCCTATGGTCTATATTTTTCTGTCTTCATCTCACACCTTGAGATGAATCCTTAGAAAAACATTAATCTTATTGGCATTATAATTAATTAACAGCCACAAAATAGTAACAAAAATAGTAACAAAGTTAGTTGATTTTCTGTCAGAATGGCAGTTCAAGTATCTTCATTTCTCTCAAGAATTCTCAGAATGTCTTCTCCACAAAATGAGAGTTAATTTAGCTCAGTTCTCATCAGCAATGAAAGACAGTGAGTAAACTTATTTCTCCATCTGGAACAACGGTTCAGCTTCTCTCAAACCATCTCTTCAGACTCTCTCAAAGGTGACAGTTAACTCTTCAAATCCCTCACAAATGCACAGTATTCTTAAAATGGTAATTAACTGTCAGTCCCTCACAGAAGTTTTCTACCATGAGAGTTAACTGTCTCCATCTCTTCAGGAATGGACTTCTGTTAGATTTCTCTCAGTGGTTCACAGACTCCTTCTGCCATGACAGTTAATTTGTCAGTCCAAAAGCACAGAGTGCTGGAGGTCTCTGTGAGAATCACCGTTTAAGCTGGGATTATATTTATATCAAAATTTATAGTTTTCCTTAGCTTATCATGTTACATGGCACAAAGGGTATAATAATATTTGTAGTGATTTGATCATCTGTTTATCCAACCATAAACTTTTCCCAGTGTGTTTGGTGCTACAGTCAGTCTCTGATTCAAAATTTCTTGACTTTTCTTTATCTCTTCTTTATGTATTCCATCAGTCCCTCTATCCCTCCTTAGTAGGTTGTCCAGGAAATCCCTCTTTTATGATTCTACTTATTTCTCTTCTCTCTTGAGAAGAATAGTTCCCTTTATTTCTTGCTGCAGTCTTGGGAGATGACAAAGACAACAACTTGAGATGATGATGATGATGATGATGATGATGATGTTGATGATGATAGCATTTATATAGGCATTAAAATTTGTAAAGTGCTTTCCAAATATCAACTCTTTTAATCCTCACAACAACCTATTATGGTAGGTGCTATTTTTATCTCCATTTTACAGATGAGGAAACTGAGGTTTAGAGGTTGATGATTTGGGAAATTATACAGCTTAACAAGGGCCTGAGGCAGGATTTGAATTCAGTTTTCTCTAACAAGTCCAGCACTCTATCCTTTGCAACACCTTGTTGCCCATCTGAGCTGGCAACACTCATAATTCTTCACCAACCCCCTGAAGTCCCTATCTCTACTTTTCAACTTGACTATTGGTAGTCATAGATTGGGATCTGGGGTGGTACTTGGTAGGGTTGTGGATATGGAAGGGAAATGAGAAGGAAGAGAAGAAGAAAACCAGTATTGATGCTGTGGTGAAGAAATATCCTCCGCATACCAGTGATAACTTTTATCATGAGTCTTCACGTTGATGCTAACAGCAAAAAACCTTAAGAAAAACCTATAAGGGCTGTGTGTTGGCTACATGGATCAAAGACTAGGGGTCCTAGTTTACAGTGGACCAGAAGTGAAGAGTCTAGTGGAATGTAATGATGGGGTAGTTGAAGAATGCAAAGAATATGGGTCACTTCTGGGGTCTTTGGAGGAAAAAGGAAGGTTACCAGGAAACTGATCTAGGACAGAACAAGACCCTATACGGGAGCATTGGCAGAAGACCTAAGATTCTCCCAGGGGATAATGTGAAGGCATGGTAGAAAAGGAAGCTGATTCAAAATCCCTGACTCCATATTCCCTCTGCCACCAATTATCCTTTAGCCCATCCTGTTGGATTTCCTGTCCCAGGAGTTATTGAAATCATAGGATCATTGAATTTTAGAGCTGGGTGAAACCTTAAATATCCTCCTCAATTTTCACAATAACTAAAGGGTAAGTGCCTTTACAAAGGTAACGAGGATAATAAGTATTAGAGTCAGAATTTGAACACAGATCCAATGTACTTTCTACCATAGGCTACCATGACTTAGACCTGGATGAAACCCTGTTCCCACACTAAAGAATTCATGTTTACTTGCCCTCCTCCTCCCCCTGTCCAACATCAGAATTCTGAGTGATTTTTTCCATGGAAGTATTGTTCTAAATGGTGATTAGATCCTATACTTTAAGTGTATTATGGATTAAATAGTCTTCTCTGAACTGACCTGGGAAGTAACCACCATCAAAGCAATTTCCATAGAAATTGTACTTTGAGATCCAAGCAACTATTTACAAATTGTCTTTAAAATATGACTCATTCATATTTTCGCTTGTTCCATATGCATAAGTTCTGAATTTCCATAGCAGATAATATTTGAGTATGTTGGATGGTTCAGTAGATAGAATGCTAGACCTGGATTCAAAAAGGCCTGAGTAGCTGTGTGGCACTGGGTAAATCACTTAACCTCTGTTTTCCTTGATTCATTTATTTCTAAAATGGGAATAGTAAGGGCATCTATTTCTCAGGATTATTGGAGGATAACATTCTATAATATGTGTTAATTTCTTTGTAAAACTTCAAGTATTATATATCATCATCACCATCTTTCTATGATTCTGTGTAATGATATTGTTGATAAATTATTATTTTTTGGAGGCAATCAGGGTCAAGTGACTTGCCCAGGGTCATACAGCTAGTAAATATATAAGGCCAGATTTGAACTCAGGTCCTCACCCTAGGACCAATGTTCTATCCACTCTTCCACCTAGTTGCCCCAGATAAATTCTTTTTAAATGGTAAACATAAGAGAAATGTCCAGGCTACATTTGGTGCTAAACAAATTTAACTAAATACTTTTATGTTTCCTAAGTATTTTGAAATCATTTGCAATCAATTTTACAAATGAATTTTGTCAGTTTGTCTCTGTAAAATATTCCTTTAATAGCTTTATTGGTAAATTGCTACTACTAGTTTTTCTAGAACTACAACAGATAATAGAGAAAGAAAATACTATCTTTGCTTTACTCCTGTATTTACTTGGAAAACATAGTGTTTTTGATTGGAAATAATGCTTATTTTTTAATTTTAGATATATATTATTCACCATTTTTAAAAAAAAACCCTTATAGTTTTAAAGGTATTTCACACAGATGAATGTTAGATTTGTGGAAGGGTTTTTCCCTACATCTATTCAGGTAATAATATGGTTTTGTATTTTTATATTTCATTTATTAATTTGTTTTTCTTTCTTTTATATAGTTACTTAATTCCTCCCCTCCTTTCCTCCTTTCCCTCCTGTCATGTAAGTGACTAGATCAAGATCCCAACTACTTGCCTCTTCTTCAATTTCTTTTGTTTGTTAGTTTTTTTCTGCACTTTTTATCTAGAAATTATTTCTTTACCTTCTCTTCATTAATTCTCTTTAGGTTCTATATTCCAAACTTTTCCCCACTTTGATTCATGGTCTATATACTTCCCCCACCTTTTTTTTAAATCTCTTTGTGTTTCCTCATGGAATTAAAGTTTCTGAGGTATTAAATTTAAAATCCTTCTTCTAGTAAATATTTATGTTATTACCTTTGTAATCTTGTCCTATCATTTTCCTTTTTTTCTGTTATGCTTTCTGCTGTGCACTATTCAAAAATATTAATTCATGAGAGAAGTAATGAGCATAGAAGCATTACCTCATGGGCCTGCAGTCCAGTTCTATCCTTCTCCTTTTCATGAACATTCTCCATCCCCTTTGCTATGCATTTGCATCTCTGTTTCATCTCTTCCCACTTTTCTGTGTAACATTTGTCCCCAAGGGTTCTGATTTTCCTCCTCTTGAGGCAAAATGTTATCCATGGAGGAATAACATTTTTTCCCAGAGGAAATGTTCTTGTGTACTTCCTTCCTCAGTTTAGACCCCATTGTCTGATCCCCATCTCCTCTTACAGACTTAAACTTCTTCCCCCATGGGACTCCCCTGAGTCTTCAGTGAGTATCTCTTCTTCTGTGGGTTTGAGACTTCCTCTTTCCTTCCTTATATTTCAGTGTGTCCCTTTTGCCACCTCTCCCAATTCTTTAGCCCTTTTTATTTCTGAGAGACTAAAGGACTTATCTTCTTTTCATTTTTCACCCATGGACTTAATTAGGGGAAATCACACATTTTCCTTTACATTGTACCTTCGTTCTCCCCATTTACGCACATTCCAGTTCTACAAGTATGTATTACAAAATGCATTTATTCACCTGTAGGGCCTTTGTGAGGTGTCCATGTTGTGTTAGATGTAGTCTTTCACCATTACTTCTCCTATTTCTTTAAATTCTGCTCTCATCTCTATCACTTTCTATACTTTCTAAAATATCTTAATGGTCCCTCTTCACTAATTTGTTTTAATTTAATTTTTTATTTTTTTTTTATTTTTAACAAGTGTTTTTAAAACTTTGGGTTACAAATTTTCTCCCTCCCTCCCCACCCACTTTCATTGAAAAGGCAAGCATCTCCATACAGGTTATAGATGTGTAATCATGCAAAACACTTCCATAGTAGTCCTCTTGAGAAAAACTAAGTATATTTCCCTTCATCTTACACTACCCCCCATTTATTCTATTCTCTCTTTTGACCCTGTCCCTCCTCAGAAGTGTTTGCTTTTGATTATCCCCTCCCTCAATCTGCCCTCCCTTCTATCAACCTCCTGCTCTCTTGTTCCCTTCCCCCCTTATTTTCCTATAGAGTAAGATAGATTTCCATACCCCATTATGTATGTTATTCCCTCCTTAAGCCAAATCCTATGAGAATAAGATTCACTCATTCCCTCTCACCTTCCCTCATTTCCCCTCTTGTCTGTTTCATGTGAGTTATTTTACCTCATTCTACTTCTCCCTTTCTCCTTCTCCCAGTGTAATCTTCCCCCACCCCTTAATTTTATTTTCCAGATATCACCCCTTCATCCTTGCCTCACCCTGTGTCCTCTATCTATACAAACATATAATTTTTCCCTCCCACTACCCTAATGCTGACAAAGGGCTCATGAGTTACAAATATCATCTTTCCCTGTAGGAATATAAACAGTTCAACCTTAGTAAGTATATTATGATTTCTCTTTCCTGTTTACCTCTTCCATGTTTCACTTGAGTCTTATATTTGAAGGTCAAATTTTCTATTCAGCTCTGGTCTTTTCCACAGGAATGCCTGAAAGTCCCCTATTTCATTGAATGACCATTTTTTACCCTGAAGGATTATACTCAATTTTGATGGGTAGGTGATTCTAGGTTGTAGTCCTAATTCCTTTGCCCTCCAGAATATCATACTTCATGCCCTCCGGACCCTTAATGAAGAAGCTGTTAAATCTTGTATTATCCTGATTGTGTTTCCACAGTACTTGAATTGTTTCCTTCTAGCTGCTTGCAATATCTTCTCCTTGACCTGGGAATTCTGGAATTTGGCTACAATATTCCTAGGAGTTTTCCCTTGGGTATCTCTTTTAGGAGGTGATCGGTGAATTCTTTCAATTTCTATTTTGCCCTCTGGTTCTTAAATATCAGGGCAGTTTTCCTTGATAATTTCTTGAAAGATGAGGTCTAGGCTCTTTTTTTGATCATGGCTTTCAGATAGTCCAATAATTTTTAAGTTCTCTCTCCTGGATCTATTTTCCAGGTCAGTTGTTTTTCCAATGAGATATTTCACATTCTCTTCTATTTTTTCATTCATTTTGATTAGTGTTACAGCACCTTGATTTCTCAAATTGTCCCTACCTTCCAATTTCTCCATTCTAATTTTTAAGGAAGTATTTTCTTCAGTAAGCTTTTGGACTTCTTTTTCCATTTGGCTAAGTTTGCTTTTAAGGGCATTGTTCTCCTCATTGGCTTTTTGGACTTCTTTTGCCATTTGGGTTAGGCTATTTTTTTAAGGTGTTATTTTCTTCAGTATTTTTTTGGGTCTCCTTTAGCACCACTCTCAGTGTTTCCTCTACTTCTCTTACTTGCTTCTTAAAATCCTTTTTGAGCTCTTCCATGGTCTGGGACCAATTCATATTTTTCTTGCAGGCTTTGGATGTAGGAGCTTTGGCTTCATTGTCTTCTTCTGGTTGTATGTTTTGATCTTCTTTGTCATCAAAGTAAGACAATATAGTCTGACTCTTTTTGTGCTGCTTGCTCACAATCCTGGCCAATTACTTGAGTTATAAACTCTTTGTTAAGGTAGGAGCCTGTTTCCAGTGTGGAGAATGTACTCTCTGAAGCTTCAGGGGTTTTGTGCAGCTGTGTTCAGAGATACTTCTAGGGACCTGTAAATTTTCAGTTCTTCCAAGGTGCTATGATCAAGGGTGAGGTGTTTATTCCTTTCCTGGCCTGTGCTCTGTTCTATGAGCACTCTTTTCTGTCTTGGAACTGTGAGGAGGGTTTTCTCTCCACAGCCACTACAAGCTCCACCATGCCAGCGTTCCTCCTCGCCCCAGGACCGCCACCCAGAGCTGTGACCCAGATCCAAGCACCAGCAAAGCGAGAGAATCCTGCACCAGCACAGAGATCCCTGCAATCCCCCTCTGATCAGCCACTCAATTCCCCATCAGTCTGTGGGCCAGAAGCTCAGGAGGCAGCTGCTGCCTCCGCCGAGCTCGGGGACTGGAGCTGAGAACACCGGCTTCTCTCTCTTCCTGCTGACACAGACTTTTCCCACTGACCTTCCAAGTTGTCTTTGGCGTTCATGAGTTGAGAAGTCTGGAAACCACAACAACTGCCCCCGATTCAGTCCTCCAAGGCCTGCTCCAAGGTCGCTGCGGCCTGCGTGCCCACGCCAAACTGTGCTCCTCTCCCAGCCCAGCGCAATATACCTTTCCCATCAACCATTCAGGCTGTCTTGGGCTGGAAATTTGTTTCACTGTGTCTTTTTGTGGGTTCTGCTGCTTTAGAATTTGTTTAGAGCCATTTTTTATAGGTATTTGGAGGGGTTTGGGTGAGAGCTCAAGCAAGTAATTGCTTTTACCCCACCATCTTGGCTCCACCCACTAATTTGTTTTGTTTGTTTTTTAACCATATAGGTCATTATTTCTCTTTCTTTAAAAAAAATCCTAATGATCAGGTAATTTTTTTTCATTTTTTATTCTTTACTTGGAAAGAATTCTTTTATTTCCTGGACCAATGAAATGAAGGTATTTTCTGAACCTATTTGGAAATAAGGATTGAAGGGAAATAATTCAAGAATATTAACTCTAACTGTGCTATGTCAAGCAAGAAGCTGTGGGTGGGTGGGTGGGGGTAGCTAATAAACCAGTCTTTTGATACACTCTACATATACCCTGTGGGTGGGAGGTACACCAGTTAAACCAGTTTTCTCCAGCTCACATTGATGTTTTGTTATGCTTCCCTATCCTATACTTACATAGCTTATTTTTTGAACTCCAGTATAGGAGTTTACATTTATCTCTATTCAATTCAATTTTATTAAATTTAACTCTCTCATCATTTTAACCTGTTGAGATCTTTTGAGATTTTGCATCTGCCATTCAGCATACTAGTTGTCGTTCCCAGAATTCTGTTCTCCTCTAAGTATGGGCAGGAAGAATTCTCCATTAGTAGGAAGAAAGACATCAGGGCCAAAGTCAGTCCTTTGACAGGACTGCTGAAGGAATCATCTTATAACTACCAAAACAACTAATTATAGAAATATGAGCTAATATTAATAATTACTATTTCTACTGATCCTTTGGATGAAGCCATTTTTTTTTAATAGAGGGAAAACGTAAGAGCTAGGGTTGAGAGTTTGGAGTGTCTATACCATAGCTAATTAAATCATGCTTGGTGGAGCTGAAGTACAGAATGATTCTTACGGAATAGTGAAGATGGATTATTTAATTAATTAGAACAATTAAGATTTGAATTTTCAGGTTTTCTCAATAAACAAATATCTCTGGGGAAAGGAATTTTTTTCTCTCCATCTGTAAAACTACTTAGCATTAGGACACTCCCATTATGGAGTATCTTCAAGGGCTCCCTTATTAGATTAGTCACTCTAAGGACTAACTGCTTATTTCTAAATTTGATGGGAATATTAATCACAGAGTGCATTTGGTGTGCTAGTGTAGATCCCAAGAATGAATACAATTAAACTACATTAAAATTCCATACTGAATGATTCAGAAGAGCCCATTTCTATATTAATATTAATATCTTTATGAAGTAACAGATGTTCCTTTTTTTTTCTTTTTCTTTTGTTTTTGTGTTTGTGTTGGGAGTGGGGGAAGGAGACTGCCAGACTCTTTCTGGTGTAGATACCATTGGTCATATTAGTAAACACCCAGAAAGGTGTATTTTGTAATCCTAATGTTTGCTCATTTTGCTTCACTATTGTTGTTTTATGGATTTGTTTCCGTCATTTGTCACATTCAGAATATGTAGTTGGAACTAATATTTTGGGAGAATCACTGTGTGGGAGAAAGCAAGATATTGTTAGTCTGCTGTATCCTATAATGCTGTATTTTAAAGGAAGTGGCACAGTATGTTCTTCACAAAGCCCAGATTGTTATATTTGCTTGAAAAGGCTATCCATGGCCTAAAGGATATTAATGATGCCCATTTGAAGAGTTCAGTTGCCAGCTTAGGCAAGATGATAACCAAAGACTGGTGACTATCTGTAATCTGGATTTAGGCGATTCACTTTAGCTCCTCTTCAGTGACTTGTTTTTTTTTTTTTAAGTATGAAAGGCTGCTTTCTGTGCTTGGGGGGTGGCAAGGAAATGATCTGGAAAAACAGAATCCTTTCTGATCTGTGAATTTTTTTTAAATAGGTAGATGATTATGGATCCTAAGTTTGCTATCTTGCAAAAAGGAAAATGTTTTCTTCCAATGACAGTTGTAAGTTGTCTTGCTTTGCCCCCCCGTTTTTAATATTTTACAGGATTCTTTACAGTCTCCCTGGAGTTACAATGTAATCCAAATTGTTTCAGCTATTTATTCCCACAGTAAAATACCAATTGGCTAGAAGCAGGACCTAGAGGGAAATTAGTCAGAACTAGCTTAAGAACATTCCTCACAAAGGATAAAGCCTGATTTGAAACACTTTTAGACTCACATTCTTAAACTCTGAGCATCTTTCATTTGGGAATTGGCTATAGCACTGTCACAGAGGCCCCTCTTTAAATTAAAGTTACAGCGGCCTGGCTTTGACCCTTAATGCACATTCACTATGACTAACAGTGCACATTAATAACCAATAGAACTGAAACTCTTAAATCAACCGAACTTGAGCAACCATATCATCCTTCTTCCACCTCTTTCTTTTAATCCTTGCATAAGTATTAAATTGTTAGAACAAGAAGCTGAAACTATTTTAGAACAATATGTAGACTTTGCAAATATTGATTTATTTTGGGAAGAAGCCATATTAAAATAGAACAGAGACCAAGGGATAAAAACACCTACTTTTATCCTTGACTTTATGGGATTTTGTTTCATATTCTAGCTGTGAGACAAGGTTAATTGGTTCATTTTGAAACAGTGCCTTCATTCTTCCTGGCCCCAATAGGACTATTTGATACACAAGTCATAAAATGTTTTTTTTTTCCTTATGGTTAATCAATCAATAGAGTGCTGGTGATGCAAAAAGAAGCAAAAGACAGTCCCTGGCCTCAAGAAGTTCACAAACTAATAGAGGAGACAAGCAGCCAAAAAAAAAAAAGGTACAAGTAAGCTATATGCAGGATAAATAGGAAGTAATTAAGAGAAGAGAGGCACTGTAATTGAGAAGGGTTAAAAAAGACTTTTTATAGAAGGTAGAGATGAAGAGGCAGAGCAACCCAGGCATGGGAGACAGCCAGAGAAAAAGCCTGGAGTTTAGAGATGGAGTGTCTTGTCCATAGCCCACAATAAACAATGTATCTGTCCGAAGCAAATATTTTGCTTCTGTCCCATTGTGTCTGATCCTCAGGCTAGAAAATGAATTTTCAATATATAAGACAAATAACCCAGGTCCATTTGTTGTACTAGAAACTCTCTGGCTGATCAGTGGAATCACATTCCCTAGGAGATTGTGCTCACTGTCTGGGTGACCAGTCTGATCACTAGTTTAAGTAAGTTGAAAAATGGTGGAGTAAAATGGCTTTGAAAATTTTTTTTATATATTTAAAAGGAATATCAAGTTCTACCTAATAGATATGTAGTTTCATGTGCAATCATCTGTTTTTTTTTTATTATACTATGTTATGGAAATGCTTGTTTTATTCCAAAAAAAAAAAACCAAAAACCAAGCAAACAATTCAGATTAATAGCTTTACCATTTACTGGTTGTATGACTGCAGCCAAGTCACTTTAATCTGATCCTCAGTTTGTTCAGTCGTTTTTCCATCATGTCCAACTCTTCATGACCCCATTTAGGGTTTCCTTGGCAAAAACACTAGTGTGGGTTGCCATTTCCTTTTCCTGTTCATTTTACAGATGAGGAAACTGAGGCAAAAAGAGTTGTGATTTGTCCAGGGTCACACAGCTAATGAGTATCTGAGACAGATTTGAACTCAGGTTCCTGACTTCAAACCTGGCATTCTATCCACTGTACCACCTAGCTGTCTGATCCTCAGTTTACTTATTGTCAAATTGGGAAAACAGTATTTGCATCCTCTTCATAGGTTTACTGTGAGGAAAGCATTTTGTGAAGGGCATATTTATAAAAATTTGAGCTGTTGTTATTATTGCTTATGGAGCTGATTTTGATCATCACAATAGGTAAAACATTATTCTTGCTGGGTCTAGAAGAACAAACATTTTTGTTCAGTATTCTGTCATTTTAAATAGTTGGTTTGATCTCCTACTAGTTGTCATAGAACCAAAGAGGCACTGTATTACCAAAGTCATGACATTTCTGTCATGACAGCATATCATTAAAGCCACAGTTTCATTCTGTTTTCATTTTGTTTAAGCCACCATATTTTAGAGAAGACAGGTGAAGAGTTAATTACTGGCATGATGGAGAGAATGATTAATTCAATAATGTATTAGCTCATTGAGGTTCTAAATTATGAATAGACAGGGCCCAATTATGGCTTTTCAGAATGAAAGGGAAAGAATCTAGATTTCAAGTAACTCTTGTAAAGAGGTTAAATGTACATATACAACTTACTTTTCAATGTAGGGCTAAGTACAGATTTAAAATTCCACACTATAAAATTCATAGAATTGGGAAGAAAAGTCACCAGATATTTCTTAAGAGCTGACTTTGAGAATTTAGAAAGTCTTTGACTATGAGTTGCATATAGTGTATTGAACAATTTAAACAGATTCTAAATAATCCAATAGTCCAATGGGTCAATGAATGCACTCATTTGGGCATTCTCTCTTTAAAAATAGATTACAACCATCCATGGCTTCCTATTTCATCTTGACTCTTGTCTATGATTTTCAATAAATTCACCATGAGGGATCCACTCAGAATGCTGGGTGACTTTTCTGACATTGTTTGGATACCACTTCAGTATATGGGCTACCCATCAGTTATTTCTTCATTTCAATGTGAGACAAACACAGTGTCCCTCACCCTCATTTTTATACATTTCTCTTCATAGAATCCTTTACACTGATCATCCCATCTAAATCCTCACTTGTCATGTGTTTCAGGCACTGATGCCTACATGTCTTTGATCCTTAGCTTTGATTATTCTTTAATAAAATGTGTGTTTTGGTTGTTTTTTTAATCACTACTACTTCATACTGATTCTCTGCACCCCAAGAGATGCCTCTATGTAAGCTTCTTGAGCACAGGGATTATTTCATTTTTTTTTTGTTTTTGTATTGATGGTGTCCAATACGATGCCTAGCACATAGCAGGTATTAAATGAATACTTATTAAGTGACAACAAATATAGGATATTTTTTAAACCACTGGATTTAAAGTCAGGAATATGAGTTCAAATGTTACCTCAGATACTTATTAGCTGTGTGACCATAGGTACATGATTTAATGTCATTGTGTCTCAGTTTTCTCATCTGTAAAATGAGGGGGTTGGACTTGTTGGACTTGATAGTTCCATAAGGTCTTTCCAGCTTTAAATATATGATCCTAAATATAGTCAAACAGAGCAAATCAACACATTTATCATTTATGACAATGTATACTTCATTCTGTGTGTGCCTCTAGTCCACCACCTCTCTGCCAAAAGACAGGTGAAATGCTTGACCATTAATCTTCTGAACTCATGAGTGATCACTGCATTTATCAGAATTCTGAAGTCTTTCTATGTTATTTTCCTTTAAATTGTTGTTAACACATGTAAAATTATTTGCAAATATTAAAGTATTACATAAATGCTAGCCATTATTTTTAATGATCGTTATTATTGTTGTTATTATATGACTTGAGAATAAGTCCATCAGATCCCTCAAAATTGTTTCATCATTAGCATGGATCTCCTGTGCATTTACTTGGTCTAGTTTAGCTGCATTTCTTGTCTTTATTTTCTTCAAAGACAATTCCATTTTCTCAAGTTGCACTGTGACTTGGTACCTGTGATGACTCCAACATTCTCGATGCTTAAAAGAGATTATGTTATTATTTTTTTTCCTTCTCATCTTTTTATATGGCCCTGGAGCAAGTTGTTATCCTGCTAATATTATTTTATTCTCATATATACTACAGTATAGTTACATTTAAGTAACTGCTTTTGTAGCTGAAGAAAGTATTAAGATATAAGATCATCTTTTGTAGGATCATTAAAAGCATCCTTGGTATAATTCCAGTAGCTGACTAAATAATTGGGATGATATGCAACTGTTCTTTTTCAACATAAGTTTGATCACCTTTGCTAACCTTTCCCTATTTTGAAAGTGGTTTTATTCACTGTATCTTGGTGACTATGAGTATTTGGTGACACATATTAAAAACATTGTTCTTAAAGTTTCTTATGGATTATTATTATATCCAGGGAATTGTGACTAGTAGTTTGGTCCATGATACTATCCAGTTCTAGTACAGTTTATTAGTTGATTTGCACTGAATATTTTGAAGTCTAAATTTGTAGTATGAAGATTTGACATATGGCAGTCCATGATAGAAAGAAAGCTTCAGATATATAATTCTTGGCATCACTGTGATGAAATCTGGCTTCACTGTGTCTACATAATTCCTTTGATTTACCTGCCTGGATTCTATATCTATTTTTTAAAAAATGGAATGAAATCACGTTAGTGAACTTAAGCTATTTCTTTCTCTAAGTACCTTCTCTCAGCTGTTGATTTCTCAAGCTAGCAGTTCATCTACTTCCTCCTTTTCGTTATTCAATTTGACCCCTACTTCTTC
Source organism: Vombatus ursinus (assembly GCF_900497805.2). Lineage (NCBI taxonomy): Eukaryota > Metazoa > Chordata > Mammalia > Diprotodontia > Vombatidae > Vombatus > Vombatus ursinus. The sequence goes on along the minus strand of NW_020950792.1, from coordinate 511,538 downwards.
ATCTCTATCTTCTCACATTTCCTCTAAGTACTCACAAAGCCCTTGTTTAGTAACCTATTCTAGAATTTTGCCAGGGATAGATACCAACCTCATCTATCTCTAGAACTGGAAACTATCCAGATTATAGTAGTAATTGAAATCATGCATAGATAGATGGGTTGCAAAGGGTAAGCAAAGAGAGAAAAATGATATAAAGCATTGTTACTATCCCCTGGTGATGGATTGCTAAAATGTAGTTGAACAAAATTGACGAAAATATAAATGATTCTATTTTGCTTGAAATAAAGAAACACATAGTCATAAGGTTGCAAGGAGGCTCTAAGATGCAGACTGGTATAATGGGAAGAACACTGAACTCTGTTGGGAGAAACCTAGATCCTGGTTTCAGCTCTGCCTTTAACTTTTTTTGTGACCTGAAGCAAGTCCATTCATCTCTCCAGGCCTTAGTTTCTAAATCTGTAAAATAAAAGCTTTATACAAGATGATGTTTTAGGTTCCTTAAAGTTCTAGGAGTCTGGGATTCTAATATAATGAGGTCATGTGTCCTTTTAAATGATCTTAAAGATATATTTCAACAATGTGTAGACACTTCTAATCCACGGGTTATGGTAGTTTCTATTTTCAAATAGCAGGAAAAATAGTTTATAAGATTCCACCTGCCATATAATAGCTTGCATAGTTACATGCAGAGGGTGTGCTATGTATACTAATACCTAACACTTAGTTTCTCTGAGGGGAAGGAAAGTATAATTGTAAGGTGTCAAAAGGATGGACCATCAAATCCCATTCTGGTGCATATGCTAGATTGTTTAAAATGGGTTAATAAGATTTTGTTCCTATTGCCTTAGACCAACTACATAAGAGAATGAGACATGGATAAAATAGGATTTAAAATATTCTGGCATCTTCATAAATACATCTTCAGAAAGAACAGAAAAGGATGCCCAGGTCATTTAGAAGGCCTGAGAAGGATAAGGGTTGAGTAAAAGGATTTGGGGCATTGGACATTAGTGATGATGCCAAAGAGTGAAATCTTAGCAATGACAGATCAAAGGGGTTAAGGAGTAGGTGGGAGATGAGAAAGTGGAGGCTGCAACTGGATAATGAAAAGGAGGAAATAGATGAACTGTGTGCTCGAGGCATTAACAATTGAGAGAAGGTACTTTTTTTAGATCAGGGAGGGTTTGTCAGGTAAGGGGATGGGGTGAGTAGAGGAATTTAGAAATGTAGGAAGAGACAGAAGTTATGGAAGGAAACAGGTCTTAGGGTGTTATGGCACAAGTAGAGGTGTTAAGTTTGGAAAGGAGAGCATGTCTATTTCTCTTCTTTTTCTGAGACAGAAGGAAACAAAGAGCAGATGAAGAAAGATACAAAATTTAGGGAATTCACATAGGAGGTGGCACATCTATTTCCTAGAAATAGTAAGAAAAGGAACATCTTCCTGTTAGCCAGCATCACATAGAAAGACAATAAGCCAGCTCTCTGGAATTCTGTACTGTAGCCAGAAAGTTGCCCTCCTTTCAATCATCATCCCCACCACATTGTTGGCATAGGATGTATGTTGAGTGAAGAAGCACTTTGACCAGAAGAAGGAGAAGAAAAGGCAAACCTGGAGGAAAACAGTATAGTGTGCTGTAGCCATGGCCAGTCTCAGTTATGAATGCAGAGACAGATACAGAGAGAGACAGAGAGAGGGAGAAGAGGCATTGGAGGAAGGGAAGGATGTAGGGAGAGAGAGACAGAGACAGAGACAGACAGAGACAGAGATAGAGACAGACAGAGACACAGACAGAGAGACAGAGAGAGAGCATTTTTCTCATCCTGTCCTCCTACCCTTTCTCTCTCTCCTTTGCTTTGGAAGATGCTGTAATCACACCAGGGTGCATTTATGCAAGGGGAGAATGAATTATTCTGTTCAACAACTAGAGCCTACACCTCATTTCCCTTGTTATCACTTAGAGACCTACACAAAGAATAAAGTGAAAAAGAAAAGAAGGCTCCAAATGTTAGTCTTCAGAATGAAGGTAAGCTAATAGTGATCAGTCTTAGGCCTTCTATTGATCAGTAATGATCTGAAGGCAAAGCTGGAGTCTCTGAAGTCTGAGGACAGCAAAATCAGCATCAGTCAATAGAAGTCACAAAAGAATGAGGACCTACCAGCTCATAGACTCCTGGGCTTTAAAGTGAAGAAGTATAATCAAATATGTCAAGGGTATATTGAATTTTTAAGGCTTTAAACTACTCTGAAGAAAGGCATTAAATACCAGGGATCTTTGTTTAAAGAGAATGGGAACAGAATGTATTCAGTTATTGTGCTGTGTGTGCGTTTATAGTGATCATTGTTTTACAAATTCTCAGGGTATGTGTTTGTGCTAAAGGAATAAACATTTCACTGATGAGCTACTTAACTTTTCAGTAATTATTAGAGAGCAGTTAATGAGTTTGGAATCAGTGACCTAAGAAAACAAGTAGACACAGATCTGAATCTGAGGGTGTCTATCATCTGCTGGTTTATACTACTGTGGATTTTTTTTCAAAATAAGGAATCTTGAAAAACAACAAGAAGGATATAAACATGGTTTTCCCTATTCTCTCTCTTCAACAACTTCTCTGTTTTCCATAGTCCTTGGCTCTCAGAGGACCAATTAACATAATCACTTCCTGGAGCAAAGGACAGAGAAATATTGATGTATGAAATTAACCTTGTTTAAAAGATTTGTTTACTCATTATTCACTTCTTTGCTTATCCCCACTACAGTTTCTTTTTTTCTATTGCTGTCCTTGTCTAATCTCATCTCATCCTCTACCCACCACTTTTCATTTTCTATTACACCCTCAGAGGCACTGTAGGGTGGTGGATAGAGAGCTGGGCTCAGAATTAGGAAGACCTGAGTTCAATACCTGACTCTGATGAATCCTTACTGTGTGACCCTGACACATCACTTAACTTCTCAGTACTCTAGACCAGTGGTGTCAAACTCAAATAGAAATGGGGGCCACTAAACAATACTTAAGGATCCCTGTGGCCTACATGTTGACTTAGAAAACCACACGTGTTTCCATATTTCTTTCTTTATTAATATGTAAACACATTAAAAGTAGATAGGAACTGTATTTTAATCTGGTTCAGGATACATTCAGTAGTGTTGTGGTTTGCTCACAGCCCATGGGCCATATGTTTGATATGACTGGTCTAGTTATCTCCCTAAGGTAGCAGACTGCAGAGAAGGTAGCAACCTACCTCTGTAAAAAAGAATTTCCTCACCTGGGAGTTTCTTATGCCAAAAAAAAAAATTCACAGGGACAGTCCCTATCCCTATCTTCATCTCTAAACTCCCATACCCAGTAAGTGTATAATTGGTTATTGAGGATGAAATTATCAAGGACTTGGTAATAATTCTTATGTAACTGTAAGTAAAAAAACTGCCAGCAATTTATTTTTGTTCAGTTGTTTTCAGTCATGTCCAATTCTTTGTGATCCCATGTGGGGTTTTCTTGGCAAAGATACTGGAGTGGTTTGCATTTCTTTCTCCAGCTCATTTCACTGATGAGGAAACTGAGGCAAACACGGTTAAGTAGCATGCCCAGGATCACACAGCTAGTTAAGGAAGACGAACCCTCCTGACTTCAGGCCAGGCACTCTATCCACTGCATCACTTAGTTGCCAGCGATTTGTTAATGAGATGAAAAATCCACTGCACTAGAAGCATTCTCAAGTTCTTCAATGTATATAGTTGCAAAAATCAAACCAAGCCAAGCAAAAATAAAAAAAACATATAACCACAAGATGGTACTAGCCAAACTCGTTGTTCCTCTCTCAGTCAGGAGCATGAGGAAAGATGGCTGTCATTTGCTCATTGGCCAGGCTCCCTTTGATGAGTCACACAAGTTTCTGATTTCAGTTAGTAGAAGTTTATGTCTATGTGTGGAACTTCCTTGCTTTGGCCTTTGTCTGCAATCCAAGCACTGAAACAGGATGTAGCTCAAATGTTGATATCCACATGACATCCTATAACTATCACAGATCTCACGCTGGATAGAGGCCTGAGGACAAATGTGTCCTTAACTCTTATTGTGTCCTTCAAATCTTAATTTGAAGGACTTAATCTTAATCTTCAAAGACCCATGACCATTATTTCAGCATTTCAGCATTTCTGCATTATGATTTTCTTACGGTTCTGAACAGGAATCCAATTTTAACCAGAAAGCTAGACCAATTCTCTGGTTCCTGTGTAACTCTCTCCAGCTGAGAAGTGCAGTCACAACCTTGCAAATATTAGTTGGAATATTATTTTAATCAAATTAATTTGGATTATATCTATTCTAGATATTGAGTGACAGTTCACTGTCATTACTTTGTGCATTAAATAAAATTTCCCCCCTGTAAAATTGGAAAGATCTTATTACCTACCTCACATGGTTGTTCTAAGAAGAATAAAAAGAGAACGAGTTGTCATCATTTCCATTATTGGGTACCGAATTCCCAGTACAATTTGTTTTAAGCCCATCAGTCAAATAAAGCATTCTAAGAAACAAAACCCAAGGGAGAGTCAGGGTCTATTATGTGATTCCCCATATGCACATCCAATGCATTTAAAGGGCTCAGTAGGTCTGATTTTCTTCTTTCCATGCAAACAAAGAAAAAAAAAAGAAAGTGTAAGTGATTTTAAAACAAGGAACAAACAGAAATGGATACCAGGGTCTGGGCAAATCGAATCAAATGGGATTAAAAAAACACAGTGAAACTCAAAAGCTTATTTTCTGAAGAAATTGTCCTCAAACTGGCTTCTACTGAGTGACATCAAATAGAAATCCATTTGCAGCTATAAAAAGAATCCCCTAGCTTTTCTTGTTTGGTGCAACCACTTTAATGTTGCTAAACATCTTTTTTTCCTGTCTCTTTTATGTGTGAAATTTTCTTAGTGTTTTTTTTTTGGGGGGGGGTCAGAAATTCTCCTCTATCCCAAACTAGAAAGAAACAGGGATAAGTATAAACATGTTGACATGTTAGATATAGAAGATAAAAAAATTAACTTTAAATATTTTATAACTTTCAAAACCATTGATTACCATTGATCAAATAGAACTTAACTGGTTTTGAGTCTCCTTGGATCCCTTGCATAAATACATATTGAGGGGCTATTTCAAGTGTGTATTAGATCTTAATGTTTCTCTTTGGAACCATTGCCATGTATCATAAAATTGTAAATATAGATTCAGGGATGTTTAAAACACACATTATTTACCTGGCAGGGCATAATGGCTCCAAGAGATGCATTATGGCCTATTTTAAACTCTTCATAGAAAATGGTTCCTGAACACCTACCGGATGTGAATGTTATTTTGTACCAGAGTATAGAGATTATGCTGCTGAGTTATTTACTACATGTTTTAAATAAAAGATGTTTTCTAGGGTAGGTGAGTTGAACCAATTTCTTTACTATTTGTAAAAATGTGAAAATAACTTACTCTGTGTGGTGATTTGGCAGAAGGCAGTCAGCCAAGGTTTAGCTGAAAGCTCATTTTTAAGGAGCCCTAAATGAGAAGTATAATATGTTCTATTTTGGGTATCCTGAATTGAAAGCTAAGAAACTCCATTTTTTATAATTCATGTGTGTGTAAAATGTATCTATTCATTCTTTATTTGATTTTTTTTGTGCTGGGATCGTTCCTCTTCAAATAGAGTCAGAAAAGTTGCCAAAGGTAGTTTTAAGAGACTCTAATAAAAGAGACTCTAATAAAGTGAAATTGAATAGAGATAAATGTAAGTCTAAACTTGGGTTCTAAAATATCCACCTGACAAGTGCAAGATAGGGGTTATGTGCCCTGATAGCCGTCCATCAGCAAAAGAGATAACATTATAGTAAGTAGAAAAAGGTTGATATGAGATAACAGGGTCATATGAAAATTATGAAAGCTAATTTGACATTGGCCACATTAAGGTAGACAGAGTGCCCAAGTCCCTCTGTATTCTGCCCTGTTCAGACCACATCTACAGCATTTTATTCATCTCTAAGTGCCACATTTTAGGAAAGGCATTGATAAACTCATTCCATTTCTCCAGAAACTGCAGTGGCTCCCCATTCTTTACAATTTCCTCAGGTTGGCATTTAAGAGCCCTTCACAATTCTCACTTATTTTTCTAGTCCGAATTAGTGTCACTCCCATCACAATTCTGCATTCTATCCAAATTGGTCTACCTGCTATATATTGCAACACCATTATATCTCTTGCTTTCATGTGTTTGAACATATTCTCCATAGCACCTGGAACATCCTCTTCATATCTACCCTCGGAACCCCTAACTCCTCCAAAGCACAACTCATGTACTTCTTCTATGAGAGGCCTTTCCTGATCCTCTATAGTTATTACTGCTCTCTCATGCTATCTTCTGTGTCTTAAAAAATTAGTTTTTTTATAATCTATATTTACTTATTTGGACATATATTGTTTTCTCTCGAGACTAAATAAGTTCCTTAAGAGGAGGGATAGTGTGATTTTTTTTAACACTGTATATCCAACACTTAGTACAGTGATGGGCAGATAATAAGTGATCAGTAAATTATTGTTTAAATTCCAGGCATGCCAGATGTCCTATACAAAGGTATGAAGGTGTGGATATAGCAAGTTTAGAACAGAGTAAGTAATCCAGTTTGGCCAGAACATAAAGTACACAAAGGGGAATCATGTCAAGTAAAGCTGGGAAGAAGAGGTTGGAACCAGATTATGGTGATCCTTAACTGCCAGACTAAGGGTTTACAATTTAATTTTTTCCTTAGTCATCTTTGGAAATAGATTTAATAGTGGTATTGTTGAGTCAAAGGATTTACGCAGTTTAATAACACTTTGGGCATAATTCCTTCAAAATGGTTGGATCAGTTCACAATTCCACCAATAATGAATTAGTGTCCCAATTTTGCCACATCCCCTCTAACATTTGTCACTTTCACTTCAATCATTTTAACCAATCTGGTAGGTGAAATGATATCTCAAGGTTGTTTTAATTTGCATTTCTCTAATCAATAATGATTTACAGCATTTTTTGTATGACAAATTGTTTTGATTTTTTTTAATCTAAAACTGCCTGTTCATACCCTTTTACCATTTATCAGTTGGGGAATGACTTGTATTCTTATAGATTTTATGACCTAATGGTAGCCATCTCTAGGGCAAGGAGGGGGGAGGAAGGGGAAAAAAAGAAATTTACAAGATAAGTTTATTGTATATTTAAAAGGAATAGCAAGTTATATATAATAATTTGCAATTTAAAGTACAAATGTCTTTTTTATTATACTATGTTATTGAAATGCTTGTTTTATTCCATAAGTTGAAAATAAAACAAGATAAAAATTTTTAAAAATAATCCTATATGTAATAGGGAACCACTGAAGAGTTTTTTAAAAATGTAGCAGAGAAGCAGTTTGGCCAGAATGGTTTATTCAGAATCAATCATTCAAATGAGACCCATTTATAAAAGACCCACTATGTTGCAAGCAAAGGGTATACAATGACAAAAATGAAAATTCCTTCAAGGAGTTTACATTCTATCAGGGACTCTATTATGAAAGGCAACAAAGGAGCACATGAGGGATAGCCTAAAAACACAGAGAGGGGAGATAGAACTTAGTGTGTGAGCCACAGCAAGCCACTTTGGCTCAACTGAACAATTCCTGAACGGGAGTAATGAATAATAAGGCTTGAAAGGTAAGTTGGAGCAAGGTTGCAAAGGGCTTTAAATGCTAAACATAGGATTCATTGATCCTGGTGGTAACAGTGGGGCTCTGGAATTTATTGAGCAGAGGGATTAAATGGTCAGATCTGTGTTTTAGGATTATCAGTGTATAGAGTATGGATTGGAGAGGGGAGATGCTTAAGGAGGTTATTGAAGTAGTCCAGGTGAAAGGAGATGTGCAAATTAAGAGAGGGGATGAATGGGAAAGTATTGTCAGGAAAAAAAATAATAGAACTTGATAATTGATTGGAAATGTGGGCTGAGGGAGAGACAAGTCAAGAATGACTATAAGGTTGTGAATTGGGATGACTGGATGGATGCCCTTAACAGAAATAAGAAAGAATAGAAGAAAGGTAAGTTTTGGGGCTGTGGTAGGTATCAGTATTGTTTTGGACATGTTGAACTTGAAATGTCTATGGGATAAACATACAATTCAAAATGTACAATAGTTAGTGATGCTAGATACCAGGAAAAATACTTGGATTGAATATGTAGATATGAGAATTTTTAATGTACCAACAAGTGTTGAACCTGTGGGAGTTTATGAGATCACAATTATTTTGGCAGTGGTGTAAATGATAGATTAGTCTTTACTATCCCCCTATCTACTGATTATTTTCCTGTTGCTTGTGAGCATGGCTAAGTTTCTCCCATCCTTAAAAACTTTCACTAGACTCCACTAAACTCTCTAGTAATTATCATAAACACCTCCTCCGTTTCTCAGTCAAACTTCTGGCAAAAGCTGTCTATAATCATTTCCTCCCATTCTCCTCTCACCTAGATCTTGGCCTCTTTGATTCATCACTTGAAAAAACCTGTTCTCTCCAAAGGTACCAAAGTGTTCTTAATTGGTATATCTGATGGCCTTTTCTCAGTCTTCATCCTTTTGGAATTCTTTGCAGCATTTAACATCATTGACTATCTTCTCCTCATGGATCCCTTTTCCTCCCTGGGATTTTGTGACACTACTCTTTGTTCTCCTCTTTCCTTCTCAGAAGCTTCTCTCTCTCTCTCTCTCTCTCTCTCTCTCTCTCTCTCTCTCTC
>NW_020950792.1:438844-502662 GCF_900497805.2 Vombatus ursinus | reverse complement strand
CTCTCTTCTCTCCTCTACCTCTCACTTCCCTCTTCTCTCTGTCTCTCTCCCCCCTCTCTCTCATCAGCTCCCCCAAGAGCTTAGTTATCAATTTTATGCACATGTCTCTCAAATCTGTAAATACATCCCTGTGTCCCTCTCATTCTTCGGTCCCTCATCACCAGCTGCCTGTTAGACTTTTGGAACTAAATATTCTGAAGGCATCTTAAACTCAATGTGTCCACACCTGAAATCATTCCTAAAGCCATCCTTCCCCTGAACTAATCCTATCACTGCCCTTGAGTTACTAGGGTTCACAATCTGAGAGTCATCTTCTACTCCTCATTCCTCCTAACCCCATTTATCTGATCAATTGCCAAATTGTGTTGTTTCTGCCTCTACAACATATCTCTAATATGTTCCCTTCTCTTCACACAACCACTACACCAGTTCAGGCCCTCATCAAATCTCATTTAGACAGTTTATAAAAGTGTTCCTCAATCTTTTCTCAACTCCACTAATCATCTTCATATTTTTCTAGAGTGATTTTTCCTAAAGGACAGCTTTGATTTTTTTTCTCCCCTTCTCAGTAAACTCCACTGGCTCCTTATTAATCCCTCCAGAATTAAATCCTATTTGAAATTTCAAGCCCTTGACAACTTTCACCCAACCTGTCCTTTGAGCTATATTACTCCCCTTGACCATCCCAACAGTGCAGTCAAACCCACCTTCTCATGGCTTTTCACACACAGCACTCCATTTCCCACCTCAGTGCCTTTGCATTGGTTGTTCCAACACCCTTCTTGCACTCTCCTTCTTGGAATCCCTAGCCTTCCAGATCAGAGCTAATGCCACCTTCTAAAGGAGATCTTTCCTGATCCCCTCATCTACTAGTATCTTTCCTCTATCATCAGCTTGCATCTATTTTTATATACCTATATGAATGCCTGTTATTTCCCCTTGTAGAATACAAACCCCTTGAGGTCAGGAGCTTTTTCATTTTTGTCACTATATTCTTAGCACTTATCATAGTATCTGGCATGTAGTAGGTACTTAATAAATGCTTATAGATGGATTGAAGGTATTGCATAGCTCTGACAGTCTGATTTAGGTGTTTAGCAAGATTTCTCTCTTGAATGGCAATGTAAATTATTTTTTAAAGAAAGCTGCTTTAAATAATATGGTGCAATATAAAGTATCACAGAATCTGTTCATACAGTGTATAGTTGGCTGAGAGGTACATATGTGAATGATGTAGTATGCAGTTAAGATTACTGGCAGGTAATTGAAACTGCCTACTCAAAGTCTGGAAGAGAGAACTGATATGAAGATTTAGCAGATCATTGCAAAGTGATATAAAATTCCTCAGTATTATTTGAAAATGGGTTTGAAATTGTATTTAACTAAGTAGTCATTGAAAAAAAAAAACTGCCTGGTCCAGGGACTCCAGTTCCACATGGAACTGAAGGTGATATTATAGTATACTGCCCAGCCATCTATTTACCTATCTGACTTTCAGCTGCCTTGCTTCTCCCTTTCTGGAACTTCCCCTTCCTCAATGGACTTCCAGACATCATAGCCTACCCTTACTGGGGATGTTAATCCACTCTACTCCCCTCAGAAAAACTCCACACCTCAGCCACCACTTTTCAGTATGTGTTATCACCAGCTATTATCATGGAAGCTCCTTGAGAGCACAGATTTTGAGATTCTATTACCTAATACTCCAGTGCCTAACACTCAGTAGGTGCTTAATAAATGTTTTATTATTATTCATTCATTCAGTTCAGGTTCAAGCACCTACATTTTCTCCTGTGTTGGATGATGGAGATGCCATTTTCGATTTCCTGATTTTGATTAGCAATGGCAGTAGTATATAGAATTAGGAAATTGGGGAAATAGGAAGCTCTGCTAGGAAGAAATTATAGTAATAAAAGTAGGTGGAATAGAGAAGAGAGGATGGTTGCAGGAAATGCTGAGAAGGTGGAATCAACAGCGTTTGGTAACTGATAGGATTTGAAAGGTGAGGAAGAATGAAAAAATCAAAGATAAGCCCAAGGTTGTAAACCTCAAAGTTTGAGTGAATAGTGTTGTTACGGACAGAAAGTGAGATTTCAGAAAGAGGAAGAGCCCAAGGGCAAAAGATAAAGTTGTTAGATTCTGCAGTCATCAAATTAAAAGGCAATCATCTGTGCAAGAAGGCATTAAAAACAGATATTTGCCTGCAGCTGTGGGACTACCATTTACTTTGCTCAGGATCAGCAAATCTCCTAAATTTTCAAGAATGGTAATGTTTTCCTTTAATGTTGTTATTGGAGCAGGTAGCTATGAAAGCAACAAGACTGGGTCCTGGGTATATTTATGACAGAATGTGGAAGGGTTTTGAGTAAATTGATACACTTGGGGTTCTAGAGAACAGAACATGGTGGAGATCCTCTAACTAGAATAAGAGATGTGTAGCATATGGAAAGACGAGGCACTATGACTGGTGGAAGGTGATATTTTCCACTGGCGTTTCAAATTTTGAGGCAGTGTATGACTTTGGGCTCTGGTGCCCTTCTACACAGTTATCTCAGAATTTGAGAAAGAGTGATAAGAGAACATTGTTGACTGTAGATATCTTATTGGCAGAGCTTTCTGAGCTCCCAATAGTCCCTTCAGAGGGAAAGAGAAGATGTAAGGGGAAATCAGCATGGCCCTAGGCTGGATGAGAGGGTGTGTGTATGAATCCAATTCAAAAAAACTATTTGAGACATGTTTATTTTAAGGGGCTAGTGGAACAGCCAGGTAGAGATAACAACCAGGTGGGCAGCCAGTTAAGTGGTTATGGAGCTCAGAAGACGTTTTAGAAGGAAAATAGAATTACCATAAAGCATTTTGAGTACCTATCCTTAAAGAGGTCAGGCCTTAAAAGTTACCCAATAATACTGATCAAACTTTTCTGTGAAATGAGAGTAAAAAAATGAAATCCCAAGAAAATGGTAAATATTGAAGATATATAGCATATAAAATATATATAATATAATGTAGCATATATGTTTGAGTATATAGCTATATATACACTATTTCCTTTTCATGGCAATAGGCTGAGTACCTTATGAACCTTTTCATTTTATGTTTTTGTAATGTTTATGTGTTGTGACTATAGAAATCATTACGATTTTCATAAATATTTTATCTTTATAGAAAATCATCAAAGTTCTATTTGTAGGTCTATAAAGCAATTGTATGTTTGGAAGTACTACTTTATTGCAACAAAAGGGAGAATGGTTCATTATATGTGGCTTATTGAATCCAGTGTGGTTCAGTTCAAAATGAATAATTGTCATTGTAATTATTGTTTTCCATTATTTATTCCAGGGCAGCTAGGTGGTACAATAGATAGAGTACTGGGTTTGGAGTCAGGAAGACTCATCTTTGTGAGTTCAAATCTGGCCTCAGACACTTGCTAGCTGTGTAACCCCGGCCAAGTCACTTAACCCTCTTTGCTTCAGTTTCCCCATCTGTAAAAAGAGCTGCAGAAGGAAATGGCCAACCACTCCAGTATTTTTGCCAAGAAAACCCCAAATGAGGTCATGCCTGAAAATGACTGACGGCAATGAAATTATTTGTTCCACATTGAGCTTTCTTTGTACTTAACAGCAGTCTTGCAGTAGTTTTGTAGCACACTTGCCCAAAGCCCTGAATAAAGTGAATTTATTTTAATTAGGGGTGCCTTTTCATTTTCATCTTGAATCTAACTCTAATCCCTAGGCATTTTAGGTACCCTTTGAGAAAGTGCTGTAGTTTATGGCATAGTGTATGTCCTAATCTGATACTTCATTGTGGCATGGAGGTGACTGTGGATTGCCAGTGGAGTGTAAATCCTGGAAAACCCTACCTGCTTGGAAAAATCTCCAAGTATGGGTCCAGTGACCAACTCTCTATCATCTGAGATGGAAGACACCTTGGGAATCACCAGATCCAACACTTTCACATTACAGATGAGGGAACTGAGATGAAGAGAAGAGAAGTGACTTACCCAAACTTTACACATTGAGTCAGTACTAAGGATAGAACTAGAATTAAAGTTTCTAGGCTTCCAGGTTAGTTGTCTTTCCATCATGTGTAGTTATCATGCTGCCCCTCCAACAATGCCTTCTTTCAACATGGGAGGCACTCAGTACAAAGTTATTGACTGACTGATCCTAAAGAGACCTATAGAATTTCTTCCCTTGTTTAAGAGCCAGTTCGGTCTAGTAGTAAGATCAGCAGTCAGACACTTTAATTACAGTTCTTATACTTACTAGTTGCACGACCTCAGACAATTCATTTGAACCTCAACAAGCGTCTGTTTTACTATCTATAAAAGGGAGGCAGTAATACTCTTGCCAGAAACTTTGCTGGATTGTTGTATAGAAAGTGCTTTGCAAATATAAGCATGGGCCATTTTTACATTTGAAAGCTTTTCAAAGCTTTCAATGCCTCCTTGCCCTATGATCTTCACACTTCGCATGCTTTCCCCCCAACATCTTTAGGGATATGAGCTATTGACAAAAAAGGGAATTTTAATGGTGAGATATTGGAGTTCTGTGTTTTATGGCTATAGACATGATCTCTCTGTGTTACAGAAAACCAACTGACAAGTGTGTATCATGCCAATGCCAAGCACTGTCCTCAGTACTGAAGATACAAAAAAGAAAGAAAAGAAAGAAAGAAAGTGATAGGAAGGAAGGAAGAAAATAAGAAAAAAACTTTTCCTGTCCTTAAAGGAGCTTACCTTATATAAAAGGAGAGTACATGTACACAGTGAGGTGCATATAAAATAAATACAAGGTAATTTGAGAGAGAGGCACCATCAGCTGTGCATATCAGAAAATGCAGATCAGAAAATCTATCAGAAACATGCAATGACTGATTAGGTTTCTAATAACTACTTTAGCCAATATTTTTCTAAATTCATCTTCTTGCTTATCTGAGGATGATCCTAGATAGATAGGTTTTCTACAAAACTTAATTCTACTGATGTTAAAACACAACAGAAATGAAGATTCTCTTCTTTTTCCCCTCTTCCCTCCAACCTCAGTTCTTAAAACTAGGTAGACCTCTGGATTCTAAAATTCCAACTTAGCTGTGTTTTATAGTCATTTGTAGTATAGCATACACTCAGGAAACACCATTGTTGTCCTTCATATAGTACATTTGTAATATTCAATTCAAATTAAAATGTCTTTATTTTCTATTTTGGTCTAATGTGCCCATTTGAGGGTTTTATGAAAAAGAAAGAAAATCCCACAAATTGTACCAAGTCATATAGTGCAGATGATACTGTAGAATTTATTTCTTCATGAGAAATTAAAGTATAAAATGTCTCATACCCTCCTTCATTAATTGTCTCTTGTCTGAAGCCAACATTGAATGTCTTAGGGTGCGTGAAGAGCAGTGTTTAAGTATTTATGGTTTATTATCACCTTAATGCTGAGACACTTGGATATTATTTTAGAAGGCGATGCAGCATTTTAAAAATATCTTAATCTGCTTAATGACCTTATATTTGCCTCTGCTCTGGTAAGCTAATGATTTGTGTTTCAGTCAGGATTCTACAGGGATTTGCCGAGCATAAAATAATGTCTCTGAGCAAGATTTGTCTACAGTAAAAATTGGCCAGCTAATTACAGTGTGTGCTCTAATGATTGTTTTTTTATAATAATAACAACCTCAAAATATTTCTGCTTAGTTAAATTTAAAGATACATTCTAATTTTGATAAAGCACAGTGCAAATAGTTGCAAACTGAGCTAAGGTAAATGCCATCTGATGGCTGTATAATAATGTACCTTTTACTTTTTTAATAAAGCTATTCAAAATACTTTCAAATGAATTCCCATTTGATCTTCATTTTATTATAAAAAGGTATTCACATGTCATAAATATTTATTATACCTTCTCCAACCCCCCTACCAAAGCCAAAATTATTTTCACAAACAATAAATATAATTTTTTTCTAAACTGAATGCTCTGAATTGTTCATTGTTCCCTCTTCACCTTTCTTCTATACTGCATTTTATCCTTCTACCCAGTTTTCTTCACTCTTACACATTTATACCCTTCCATATTTCTTCTCTCGCAGACAGTCTTTATCCCTAGGAATGTGATTCTTTTTTGTTCTTCTTTTTTTTCCCTTGTCCTTTTCATTACACCCCATAAACTCTTTAGCTGTAACCATCCCACTCTTTGAACTATGATCTTGGTTAACTGAATCCAAAAAGCTTCCATGATAAAAGCTCATTCACAGTTTGGGTGTTAGAGAGTTTTCTGTCTTCCTCCCTCCCTCCCTCCCTCCTTCCCTCTCTTCCCCACCCCTCTCTCTCTGCTTATTTTTTAACCAGATTCCTTCTCTCTTGCACCAGGACTTTATAGGTTGTACACTTTGTTATGCTGGACATTCCATGTGATATCTCTGCTGTGTCTCAGTTCTATATGCTGCAGTCAACTGAGGTGTTTTTTCTTTTAAAGAACTAATTCCCTCCAGTCAATCAATTTCTATTTTTGTTAGTGTAAACTCCTTTTTTCCCTTGTGTTTATTTTTTCTGTTAGTCTTTTGTCCTTTGTTGATTAAGAGCTAGAAAACCCTAGCATAATCCAGTCTCATGTTATACATAAGGAAATTGAGGGCTTGAGAAGTAAAATCACATAGAAATTGCCCAAAAATCACATGGTGAAAAAGTGATAGGATTGAGATTTGAATCTAGGTCCTTTGATTCTAAAACTATCACTCTTTTCTCTGTATCACACTGACTTCTATCCTGCCCCTTCTATATTACATCCTTGTTACAAATTATATATATATATATATTTGTTATTGAAAATCTTATTAATGTACTATCTTAAGTAATTCCAAAGGTGGGAATGTCTGCTTTGATTATCAGAATCTTTCATTTTACTGAAGAAGTTGTTCTACATTCTTTTTAAAATTTTATTTTAAATTTGTGTAAGAAAACATGCATTTCTATAACATAGTATAATATGAAAAAAAGATGATTGCATATGAAGCTAGAAATCTATTATGTGCAACTTGCTATTTCTTTTAAATATATAGATATATAAATACATAAATATATATATAGATATATAAATATATATATATAAGTATATATATAGTTATCATGTAAATTTCTTTTTTTCTTCCCTCAACACCCCCATCCCAGAGATGACTACCATTAGTCACAAATATGTGTGTATGTGTGTGTGTGTGTGTGTGTATAATCATTCTATGTATCTGTTCATCAGTTCTTTCTCTGGATGCAGATAGAGGCTTCTTCCAAATATCCTTTGCAGTTAATTTGGGTATTTATAATAGTACATATAATATAATATATTCTTTTAAAATGCATCATATCAGTTTCATACAATCATAGAACTAGAATTGGAAGGCATCTTAGAATCCACTTTGTCCATTCCTTTCATTGTTTTGCAATTTGGCAATAGAGACAAAGATATTAAATGGTTTTGACAAGGTCACATAGGCAGTTAGTGAAAGAGGCAGGATTTGAATTCAGGTCCTCTGAGTCCAAAGCCAATACTCTTCTCACTTTACGACAGTCTTCTCTCCCCTGCTCTTTTGCAAAGAAAGCAAAATTTACATTCCCTTGGTCATTCCTGTTGCCACATTTAAAAACTCTTTCCTCTTATAACAGGAATTTGACAATGCTCCAAAAAATAAATTTCCCAGCTTGATAAAAATAAGTTCAACTATTCATTTCTACAACATTATAAGGGGAAAAAAGTTGTACCTTTCATAATCTTTATTCTTTCTTTTACACAGATTGGGTTGGCCCACTTTCCTTTCTTGTCAGTGTTTCTAAACTGGTTATATATACATTTAAATGTGTCCTTCAATCTGGTGTTACCACTACTTTATTCTAAATATTTGGCTTGGAAGGGAGAAGGGAGCTGTTCACTTCCCTAGGTCCACACCTGGGTGGTATTGCATAGCAGATGGGGATCCTCAGAAACACATTTTACTTACTGCATCTGCAATCACAGACTGAAGGCTGATGTAGCCCAAACCAAGATTCCCTCCCTGCCTAAACTCATAGTAACCTGACAAAACCTGGTTTGTCCCTGGCTTCTTCCTTCTTTCCCATAAATCTATGTAAACTATTAGCTCCTCTACCAGAAGAACCATTCTTACAAGTTGCATATACTCAGACTGGAGATGATGGCCTCAGGCTGCCTAATGGTATAAAATCCCAGGGAAATATACAGTTCTTACAAATAGAAAAAGAGGAAGGAAATCTCCATGGAAGCTGTGGATATAGGAAAGCCTTCATTTCTCATGCTCACGATGAATGTAATAGAGCAAACATACAGCAACCACATTCACAACAGTGATGAGGAGAACTTCAGTCTACAGTAGATTACAACTAAGGAACTTCTCTTCTGGCCTTTATGTCCTTGTTGCATTCAAATGGAGAGAATCAATAAATAAAAATGGTGACAGCTGGAGAGAACTATCCTATTTGTATGTATAGCATCCCTCTCTCACAGCAATTACAACTTTCCGTATTGCTCAAATATGAAGTGGGCAAAGGGATGCTTGTATCTTCTTGCTACCACTCACTCTGAGGAAATTCTTCCCTTGAAAAAGGTCAGTTTGGGACTATTTCAGGTAATTTTGTCATTTTCCATAACACAGCTGACACTGTCTTCCAAAACCACTCTTGTATTCAGAAAAGGCAATGTAGGTTACAGATTTCTTCAAACTTAAATATTATGACTTGACTTTTATTTAATTTTTTAATTCTATAATTCTTAACTTTTTTAGAAGTTCTTTCTCATTACACCTTCACCATTCAGAAGGCAAGGAAAGCAAAACAAAATTCCTGTTACAAATATAAATATATATATATATATAGTCAAGCAAAATAAATTCCCACACTAACCATGTCTAAAAAAATGTGTCTCAATCTATACTCTGAGTTCATCACCTCTTTATCAGGAGGTAATCATCATGTTTCACTATGAACCATTTGGTATCATGGTTAATTATTGCATTGATCAGTATCCTAAGTCTTTCATGGTTGTTTTTCTTTACAGTATTGTTGTATATCAACAATTCTTATAATTTACATAAGTCAGCAATAGGGCAGGCAAGCAAGTCTAACTAAAACAACAAGTACCCCAATGGAAAGACAAGAGGTAACTTATGCCAGTGAAGTCAAATAACCACCACCACCTTGACTACTACCTCACCTCAGACCTTGAGGCAGACATCCCAGGATTTTAATCCAAGAATCTTAGGAATAGTAGTGTCTCCCAAACCACCAAACTTAGTTCCAAACCATCCCCAACAACTATCTGACAAGAGAAATCATTGTGGAGAAGTGACCCTCATCACCACCAACCACAATTGCTGTTTGATTATCACTAATGGGTGGATAAGTATATAAGTCCTAGGAGTGGCAGCACCCAACAGACCATAGGTCCTGCTTCCAGCTTAGCCTTCATAGCCATTATCCCAGGCAGCAACTCCTGTGGAGAAGAAGCCAGACATCCCCACTGACTGTCACACATGGGGCAAGCAAGTCAGCTTAGCTAAAGCAGCAAGACACTTTGAGGAACAGATAGGAGGCAACATGTGCCAGGCAAGTCAAATCACTTTGACGATCATCTCCCCTCAGACCTTGATGTAGACAGTCCAGAACCAGAAGCCATGGAAAATCAGTGTTTCCTGTCCACTATTCAAAGCAATCATCCTGAGAAGCATCTCCTGTGAAGATGCAACCTGGCAGCTATTCCTGCAGATACCATAGCCATAGTTACTGAAGACCCAGAAAGGAAAGGTTTTGCATCAAAATTGTTGACAAAGGGATGCAAAAGTTGAACATGAGAAACTGATAATAGTTTGTCAGTGGAAATGGCAATAAAGAAATGGTATTAACATTTGCATTGCTTCTGTGCTCTAAGGACCATGGGAGTTTTCCATCTGATTTGCAATTGAAACCTTCCATGTATATTTCTCCTCCATTAGAGTATGAACTCCTTGAGAAAAGGGACTGTTTTGTTTATGTCTCTCCAGAGCTTATCACAGTGTTTTGCACATAGTAAGCACTACATAACTAATTTATTTATTCATTCACGTACCCAACACCCTGTGTGGTGTGCACAGACCTTTCTGTCTGCCTCCCTATGCTGACCTGAATTAGAAATATGACTTATTATGTCTACCTCCCTATCCCCTTGGATTACCTGAGATGCACACATACACGTACATATATATATATATATATATACACACACACACACATATATATACACATATACATATATATATACATACATATATAGTGTGTGTATGTGTGCATGCATATATGTATATATTTGTTGAGGAACTCAGATATATTTCTTCTAGATACTCTGCCATCTTGGCTGTACCCATAACCAGAGTTTTTCTATTCCCTGATTGTACTGAACCAATTTGACTCAATATCAACTGGTCAAAGACCCTGAGATTTGCTCTTTGAGTCAGGGTTCCTTGTAATGCTGAGATTTTGACCCACCTATAAGAGGCTGGAGATCCAGATTGATAATTATAGGGCTTTGCCATGTAATTAATTTTATAACTATGAGTTGATACTGTTGATTCTAAGCTCAATAGGACAGAAATTAGGTCCCAAAGAGTCAAGTGTTTCCCCAAATAGGTGAGCGGATTTCAAGAACTGAACAACACAGTCTTAATTAGGAAGGTGGTTTATCATCAGAAGCACTGGATAAATTGCAAGGCTAATTAGTAACCTCTAGGACCATTTTCCTAACTCTCGTTTGTATTGGTGGGTAGGATCTCTAGGAGATGGCTAACCACCATTATCTTTAGCATAACAGTGACCATGGGAACTACTGAAGAATAGACAAAGCAGAGAATTGATTTCTCTGCTTTCCAGGGCAGAGAAGATGGAGGGGCCTTTTAACAACATGAAAAAAAAGATCCAGCGGTAACATAAAGAAAAAAAAATAAGGAACCCAATTCAGGGGCATATGAGGGTCAAAAGGTGGAAAGGTAGGAGAAAGTGCTGCTAAGGAGAGAGGCCAAAGAACCTCTGAGCATTTGAAGACATATATGGGAAGCCGTGCTATCCTGGAAAGAACCTAGAAAGCATCTCTGGGACTGTGAAGCTGTAAGAAAGGAATTGAAAGATTTGGAGGCACAGATGGCATTTTCATCTCTGTTACCAGTTGAAGGTAAGGACCTTAAAAGGGAACTAAGGACATAGGAAATGACTAGCAGGTTAAGAAGATAGTATCAAAGATGTCATTTTCTGGACCATCACATAAGAGAAAAGAAGAGGAGGTTCTTGACTAGAAATAATACACAAGGAATGAAAGAATCAATTCAATAGGAGAGGACATGAGAAAAAAAGCATCCAGGTACAGTAGCCAAACCAAATACTCTAGAGGAGGCAGCAAGCATGACACAGTGTGTTAAGGAAGAGGAAGAGGGACTCAGGAAAAATGAGGAAGAGAAGCAGATATCATATAGTATGGCATGAAGTATGTGGCATAAACTTGAGAGCCTAATATGAGAGGTAAATAGTACCCACAGAGATCACTAAGTCTTAAAAGAAAATGGTTCGTGACTGGGATATTGCAATGGAAGGATATGCCTTATTTCAAAAGAACAGATGTGACATAAAGGTCAGTGGGATAGTATTGTACATCAAGATATTCACCTCTGTGGAAATCCTGGTGAGAGAAGCAAAGGACAAAGCATTCTATTGTGACTCAAAGGAGGGTGAATCAGAGATACTATCATAGTGGAAGTATACTAAGCTTCATCAGGCCAGCTGATAGGATTGAATGATGACTTCTTCATATAGACTACAAAGCTTGAATGGGAGCAGGTTAGATTTGTGATGGGAAACTTAACAAGTCAGATAGATATCTGCTGGAAGACTCTCTGCTAAAAGCATAGCAGCTGGTAAATTCTTGATTTATCTAACTGATAATTTAATCTTCTGAAATATAGGAGAAGCAACAAGGAAAGAGTATGACTAGTCTGGCCCTGGGCTCCTTTTTCTTTTTAAGTTTTATTTTTAATTAAAAGGTATTTATTCTCTCTCCCTTGTACCCCTTTTCCCTGAACTGGAAAAAAAGGAAGAAAAATAAAATCTTTGTAATAAATATATATATTCAAGTAAAACAAATTCCTATATTGCTGGCCCTTGTTCTGCCTAATAAAGAGGAAATAGTGAAGTAGGGATGAAGGAAACCTCGGGGAACAGTGGCTATGTGCTCTTAGTTTGTGATGATAAACAAGGAGGGGCATACCCAGCATTGTCAGACGTGTTCGTAGGACCTTTGGAAAGCAGCATTCAAGGAGTACTGTAAGAGGATAGGAAGGATCCAAGGCCAGGAAGCATTTGAAAGGGAAGGTCAAAAGGAATGGTAGGCTCCCAAGAACGAAATATTAGTTGTGTAGTCAAAATTGATTTTGAAAAGAAAAAAAAAGGAGAGACTGAACAAGAATTGCACAGCTGAATGGAGAGATCACCAATGAACTCAGATTTAAAAACACAAATACAAGAGATGGAAATACAAGCAAGTAACTAAAGACACATATAAAACAATGGTAAAGTCATAAAAGAGTAGTATCAGGAAGATTAAAGCCCTGCATGTGCTAAAGCTTTTGGCAAATGCTAAAATCAATGAAGAAGTGCACTTTTAGCTATGAGGAAGCAAGAAGAAGATCAAGGAGGAATTGGACCCCTACTTGCATGTGAATAGGAAGAAAACAAATGATGGGAAGAAAACAAATGATGGAAAGAAAGCAAGATTACTCAGCTCCCTATTTTGTTTCTATTTTCTCTACTAAGAAAAATTATTTTCAGAATGTGACAGAGAGAACAAAATTGTTTACCGAGGAATTAGGAACAATGGTGTTGTTGTTCAGTCATGTCTGACTCTGTGATCCCATGGACCATAGCATGCCATGGAACAAATAAGTGGGACATATGGTGAGTTTCTACCTGCTCTTAACCAGTTCAGGTTCTTGGCCCAGATGTCCTGCATCCTAGGTTACTGAAAAAAAAACTCATTGGTGTGATTGTTGAACAACTGTTAATAAAATCTCCTGACTTTCAAAAAATGGAAAACATTGGACACTTCAACCCATAGTGTCATAGGATTCAGAGGTGGAAGGGGCCTTAGCAATCATCTAGTACAATTTGTTCTTTTTATAGATGAGGCAACTGGGCCCAGAGAAGTGGCAGCCAGAGGTAGTAGAACAAGAGAGGCAGGATTTGGATGAGGTCCCAAGACTTCAAGGTTAACAGTTTTTCCTCTGTCCCAAGCTAATAAAAGCTGATCGAGTATTAAAAAACAAAAAAAAATTCCCCCCAAAAAACAAAAACAAACACACACACACACACACACACACACAAACACACACAAAACAAAAAAAAAACAAAACAACAAAACGCTGAGGGGCTGCACTTCTTAATTCTGTCACTTTTGAGCCACCATCATTGTACTTCCCATTAACATTAGGCAGTAATATTTTAACTAGCTTTTACAAAAGATATTTGCTAAGAGAGTCTAATAAGAAGAGTTTCTCCAACCTTCCCACCTCTCAAATGTCTAGGGACACATTCTCCCTCAAATACACATAGAATCCAAGCTTAAGCTTAGGTTATAATGATGATAAGGAGATGTGGAACATGAGTAGAGAATGCACATGGCCAAAGAGCAAATTCACAACTCCTGGTTTCTTGAATCCATAACAGATATTCATCTCTGGTGCAAGGTGTCATACCTTTTTCTGTCAGTGTCTCTTCACGTTTATTTTCAGTGTGTCATCTGGACGCACTGCCTGCTCAGCTTCTCTGATAATATAGACAATGAAGGAGGCTGGTATGGAAGAAAGGAGAGGAAGAGCTAAAAGGAAAGGGAAAGGAAGGAAGGGAGGGAGGGAGAGAGACAGAGAGAGAGACAGAGAGAGACAGAGAGAGACTGAGAGAGACAGAGACAAAGACAGAGAGAGAGAGAAAGAGAGAGAGAGAGAGAGAAAGAGAGAGAGACAGAGAGACAGAGAGACAGAGAGACAGAGAGAAAGATTTTTCTCTCCTCATCTCCCTACCTAGTGATTCCCTCTCAGTAGCCTGAATCTGAAGTCTGGAATCATCCATTACTGAGATGAAATTTCTCCTGATATTCAACACCCCAAAACCATGGTTAGCTTGTTGGATGAGTCAGTCACAATATTCTCTTAACTAAATCAAACAATGAATTTATAATTGATAAAGGGTAAACTAAGGATACACTTTTTTTACACATTTTTAAAGCTTAATTATCTATGTTGCTTGATTTGTTGATTGAAGTAGGAGTGTGGAATCACCACTCTTACCCTAATATTATACAGAAATAAAAGGCAACAGCTCTCCAGTGAGGGTGAATCCTTTGTTTCCATTCTTTTCCTGATTATTACAGCCTTTTAGGTCAAAAGATGACCTACTTCTTCAGATGTTTATGGAGCCATCAGCATGGTAGCTTTGACTTCCTAGGTTTATGTCACCAGAATTAGAAGATAGATTTTTGGGTCGGAGGGTTCTTTTTCTCAATCCTGATCCCTTAGATGAGGATCCTTAGGGTCCTCATCTGCTTGATTCTCTGGCATTGAAGGCTTTAAGTTATGCAGGGGCAAGGGCCCTCATATATCAATATTGTATTCCCAATCAAACAAATTGAATGTAGAGATAGTTGCCCCTTCTTCCCACTCCTTTTCCCATTTAAATTTTCTGAGGAAAATAAAATTTCTGGCCCAGGGGATATGCTTTGTGATGCATAGGAATAAAAACTAGAGAAAAGACTAAATCAACTATGAAATTGGGGAGGGGGGAAGGGGAGGAAGGGAAGATTCAAGAACATTTTTGCTCCTTTTCTTTTTCACAGAGAAGATGTCATTGAACAACTCTGAGCCTTCCTTACCTGAGAAACTGATGGACTGCTTGCTAATGTAACATGCCAGAAGATTGACAGAAAGTGAAAAGAGAAAAAATGCCACTACTGTCACCTCTTCTTTTTCAAACATCAGGAAAGAGAAAGCTAAGACAGGATTTGGGGAGGTCCAAGAGAGAAGTCCATGTGACAGAAACCATAAATCACTCTAGAGGTCTTTGGGAGTAACAGTTGCTTATTCAATCAATCAATCAAGCAAGAATTTATCAAGTGCTTACTATGTGCCAAGCACAATGCTAAGTATGGGGATGCAAAGACAAAAGTAAAAAAAAAAAACCGGTACTCATATACATACAGCTATATATTCACACACATGCACATCTTGTTTAGTTTCTTTGGTTAAGTGCTACATATATTCATACATGCATGTAGGCATGTATGTATTCCATTTGTGCTTTGTATGACGTAGTATATGTATGTGCATGCATGTGTGTATTGTATGTAGTAGATTTGGGAGAGGTACATTAGTAACTGCAAAGACCAAGAAAAGCTTCATGTAGAAGATGGATGCCTGAGCTAGATCTTAAAGAAAACCAGAGATTCCAAGAGGCAAACTTATTAGGGAATGACAAATGGAGACATTAATGTGGAGGGCAAGTAACAGTGTGGTATTAAGCAAGAAAGAAAAAAAAGAAAGAAAGAGAAAGAAAGAAAGGAATGATACACCATATATATGTATACACATACAGATACACACACACACACACATACACACACACATATATATATATATAAAATGGTGCCCAGTGTGCATATGACTTGATATGTATGTGTGTATATGTGTGTGTGATTAATCTCTACGTATGAGAATGAGCTTGTGCTTCTTGTGAGAAAGGAAACTAGGACCTTCTTTGACTTTCTAATGAAACTACAGCAGCATTTAGAGAAAGAGGAGGGGGAAAAATCTGCTTTCTATTTGCATATGTTTTGACACCAGTTACTAAAAACAGGAGGCAGCTAGGTGGAACAGTGGATAGAGTGCTGGGCCTGGAGTCAGGAAGACCTGAGTTCAAATCTGGACTCAGACACTTACTATTTGTGTGACCCTGGGTAAGTCATTTCACCCTCTTTGCCTCAGTTTCCTCATCTGTAAAATGAGCTGGAGAAGGAAACGGCAAACCACTCCAGTATCTTTGCCAAGAAAACCCCATGGACATTTTGGTCCATGGGGTCATAAAGAGTCTTACACAACTGAAAGACAGCCAAATAACTGTCAACAACGGAAAACAGGCATTCCATATCTTCTTGTCTAGAAGTAGGATTCCAGCTTTGCAGACTAGATTCCCAGGCCCTCTGGGCAGTGCTGGACACACTGCTTCCGTTTACTTCAAGGATGATGTTATACATAGATCATTTCAGTACATGTGTCACTGTTGACATGGAATGTCTAGCTTCAAAATGTGGGAAGGAATACTGGGAACTGAACCTTGTGGTGCAATGATATATAAGAGGAAACAGTGACAAGTAGCAGAAACAGGGAAAGTATGAAAAAGTACTTATTATATAACTCTTCTCATTGTGACCTCTGTTTAATCACTTGTTTGAATCTTCACATTACCTCTTTCATGGTCCAATGACACATAGTGAAGTTTTTTCTAAGGCTGTCTGGTTAATGGGTACTTTTCAACCTCTCAGTATTCTTGATAATTTCACACTTAACTTGTATTTTGGATTCTTCCATAAAGTTAATGCAGTATAGTAGAAAAAGAGCTGGGCTTGAAATCAGAAGAACTAGAATTTCAATCTTAGCTTTGTACATACTAGCTATATTACACCAGACAAGTTACTTAGCCCTTGAGTCTCAGTTTCCTCATCTGTTAAATAAAGGCGATATGTATACTACTGTACAAATGGTGCAATATATGTAAGCACTTTGCAAACCGTAAAAGGGTAGATGAATGTTATTATTACCTCACATGTTATGAGAAAATTATTTTGCAATCAATCAAGGAAGCAACAAGCTTTTTTAAAAAGCACTTACCTTGTTCCAGACACTGTGCTAAACACCAGTTGAGGTGGGTATTCATCAGGGATCTTTGCTGAGCCCTCTTTACTTCTCTCTCTGTATTATTTCACTTGGGGATCCCATCAACTCCTATTTATACAATTATCATCTCTTTCTTAATGATCCTCAGATCTTATCTAGCCCTATCCTCTAGACTCACATCACCAACTGCTTGTCAGACATCTTGAACTGTCCATGGTCATCTTAAGCTCAATAGGTCCAAAACTAAACTTACTGTCTTTTCCTCCACACCCTCCCCTCTTCCTAATTTTCTCATTACTGTTGAGGGTACCACCATTTTTTGCAAGTCTTTCAGGCTTGCAACCTAGATGTCAATCTCTACTCTCTCTCTTTCTCTCTCTCTGTCTCTCTCTCTCTCTGTCTCTCTCTCTCTCTTTCTCTCTCTCTCACACACACACACACACACACACACACACACACATACACACTTCCATCCCCACCAAAGCCAATCTGTGGTCAATCTTGTTGATTTCACCTTCATAACATCTTTTGTATATGCCCCTTTTTCTCTTATGACGTCTACCACCTGGTACAGGTCTTTGTCTCCTCACTAAACTATTACAATAGCCTTCTGGTTGGTCTCTTTGCCACAAATCCCTCCCTTCTCCATTTCATCCTTTACTTGGTTGTCAAATTGATCTTCCTAAACATAGGTCTGCTTATTTTACCTTTCCCCATATTCAGTAAACTCCAGTGGCTTTCTATCACCTCCAGGATCAAATATGAAATCTTCTGTTGGGCATTCAAAGTCCCTCATTACCTGCCCTCCCCACACCTTCCAGTCTTCCTACACCTTACTCACCCCACATAGTCTCCATTCACTGACATTGGCCTCTTTGCTGTTCCTAGCACAAGAGCCTCCATCTCTTTGCCCTATGCATTTTCACTAGCTGTCCCCCAGGTCTGGAATTCTCTCCTTCCTCATCTTCACCTTCTTCTGGCTTCCCTATGTTCCTTCAAGTCTCAGCTAAAATCCCATATTCTGCAAAAGGCCTATTTTTTATTCTACTTCATGTTCTTGCCTTTCCCTCTGTTGATTATCTCTCTGTGTTGAAATATCTTATATATGTGTGTATGTGTATATCCACTCACATAAAAACATATATGCATGTATACATATACATATATATAGTCTGTCTATCTATCTATCTATCTATCTATCTATCTATCTATCTATCTATCTATCTATCTATTTATCTATCTATCTATCTTGTTTGTTCACAGTTGTTTGCATGTTGTTTTCCCCATTATGCTGTGAGTTCCCTGTCTTTTTGCTTTTCTTTGTATTGCCAGTACTTAGCACAGTGCCTGGCATATAGTAGGTGCTTCATAAGAGCTTGTTGAATAACTGACAAAAACAGTTCCTGTTCTTAAGGAGTTTACATTTTAATGGGGCAGACAACATAAACAGAAATCAATAAACACAAAATAAATATGAAGTGTTTAGAAGATGATCTTAGAAGGGAAGGCACTCTCCGTATAAACCTCCGAAGGGCTCTGCAATGTGAGTTGTTCAATTCAATTAGCATTTATTTGGTATCATTTTTCCCTGTGTTTACCTTGGATATTGCTTACCCAACCACAACCCCTTCAGCCTAGTCAGTCTCACAATTATAACTCCTTTGCATGTCTAACCTTTATTTCTTGCCATTAGTAACCTCTGTACCAAACATTAGGTCTCCATTTTCACTGGTGTGGATGCCAATTCCCTATTTAATATTGTCTGGAAATTTCATTAATGTGATACTTACCTCTTCTTCCAGATCACTAATGAAGCTGTTAAACCAGACCAGGCCTGACATTCATTCCCATGGCATCCTGCTGGTCACCTTCTTGCAACTTGACACATTGCCATTTATCATTACATTTCCTTACGGGTCTGTCAGTATATTTTCAGTCCTCATGACAGTGCTCATATCCAGCCAATTTATGTTAATTTTCAAAGTGATCTTTCTTAGACTACTATATCAGGCTTTTCCTTCATCTACTGTATGACATCACAGCTCTACCACCCGCCCTCCTCCTAACCCCACAATGCAAAGTAACAGACTATATATATATATATATATGTATATATATGCACATATATATGTATGTATATATGTATATGTATATATGTATGTGTATATTCAGTTTATTTATTTTTAATTTGGAAAATTCAACAACAAAATCAACGAAAGCATTTAGATTCTATATTCAGTACCTTTCAAGTACTTAGAAACTGAACTTTCTGTTTTAATTTATAAATAACATCTTGCTATGAATATATGTGGACAGTGAATACACAATCTGAATAGGACATGAGAACTCCCTCTGTGGATGCAACCAGTCAGGGATTTTATAGATAAGTACTAGGGAGTTGCCTGTGCATCATAGAGGTTAAGTGACTTGTCCAGGGTCACAGAACTAGTAAATGTCTGAGGTAGAAATTGACCCAATCTTCAAGAGTTCAGTGATTGATACAATCATTCCACATTGCCTCTGGCAATAGTGAAAGCAAGTATAATTTGCAGCTTATATGTATGTGTGTATGTGTGCGTGTGTGTGTATACATATATGTATGTATGTATATATATATATATATTTCAGTATTGCAGAAACAGTGTTGTGAATCATGATATGTCATTTTAAATGATGCAGTGAAGTCTCTGAGGGATACTCTGAGGGATACAATGCTCTGATCTGGGGGATCCAGGCATTTCAGCCCCTGAATGCTTTACATTTTTTTTTTCTCTTACCAATAGATAGAAATATGAAGGCTTTTAGACACAATTTGTAGTATCATGTACTGTGATGGAATCAGTGGTAATCAGATGGTAATCAGTGCCCTTGCATGTTCATTCACTATTTGGGTAATAAGGGAGTGGAAGGAGAGGGGCATGGTTTGGAGGGAGAGAAGAGAAGGATCTGTGTACAGTTATCCCTTCCACATTGCAGGAGTTAGGGGCGCATGGCCCCAGTGATCTTGAAAATTTGTGTACAATTTTTTGGCCCTCCCTTCATACAAGAGAAGTCTGAATCTTTTTTCTTTTTCTTTTATGGGGTGTTTATAGTAGCTTATTATAAAATTTGGGTTAAGTATTTGGTCATAGTCTATATTATACAATACTATGCATATATTTTATGTATTTCTGAGTTTCTAAATTTTTTCTGGTTTTCATGGGTCATCTGCAGCCTCCACAAAACTCCCCCCAAATTTTGATTTAGTTCCTTATACCGACCAATGATATATCAATACTGTGATGGGGAAAACTGTGATGTGGAAATGATAACTGTACATTTTTGGTTACCCTTAAGAGAGAAATTCCATACTGCTTACCCTGGCAAGTCACTTAACCCCGTCAGCCTCAGTTTCTTCATCTACAATGAGCTGGAGAAGGAAATGGCAAAACTCCAGTATCTTTGCCAAAAACAAACAAACAAACAAACAAACAAAACCAAAGAAATGAAAACCCAAATATGGTCACAAAGAGTTGGGCACAACTGAAAAACAACTGAACAACAACATCTGGAAGAAAGAAAATAAAACTCCAGACATACTTTACTTTTGGCTATTTTAGTCATAGCAATTCTTTGGGTCATTGTACTAAAACAGCTTGTTAGAAGGTATTTCAGTGAGGGAAGATAAGGCCAGCTCCGCATCTGTGGTGGTCCCAGCTTCATTTTTCATGAATAATTAAAAGGTCACAAACATCTAACTATTGTCATGGCTTAAAGTAAGCATGTATTAAGTTAAGGATACAGAACTAAATCATCACATCTTTCAGTGAGTGGCACATTCAAAGTCATTTCTTCTAAAAATGCTCCAATTTTCCTACAGAAATTCCATGGTCACTGCTGATTTGGCTAGCTCAGAAATGCATCAAATATTCAGAGCCTTGAAAAATGAGATTTGCACTATGAAAACACAAATGATTATAAATGAGAACATTCCCAGTCAGGCATAGTTTTCCTCTGTCAATCAGTGTTATCATGGCTATCTCATCCTTAATGTGATTATTTGCTAATGAGAGGCTCAAATGAACAATGCCTGCAGCATTAGTAGCTGAGTGAGTCATAAAGTGACAATACTCAGTTCCTTTACCAGGCCTTGGTGTCTGTAGGAATTTTCTTGTCTTTATTCACACACGCCCTTGTGTTCTTCCTAATGAGGATTCCATTTTTATTATACAAAACAAGGAGTCTCTGGCATCCAGAATTCTAGAGTGCTAACACATTAATAGTTAAGAAGAATCTTAAGACCAGATGTTTGCAGCCTACTTGAAAGTTATGAGGCCTTAAAGATGATGCCTTATTAGATAGTTTAGTGAGTTGTTTTGGTCAAAAATATTTATCATCTGGTGGCCAACTCTCCAGAGGAATGAGCTTTGGCCAAACTTATCTAGAGGGGTATGCAATTCTCAGAGACACAGTGGGCACACTCATCATTGGATCTATTATCAAAGCCTTTGTTGGACCGACTAGAACTTATAATCCAATGGAAAAACCTTGGTAGGGCAAGGTTTGTATCTACACCACAAGGTGGCATTATATTAGAACTTTTAATGGAGGAGGAATTATAAAAATAACAACTCATTTTGTGTGTGTGTGTATGTGTATGTGTGTGTTACAAGTGAACAAGAGTTTCATATAAAAATGATTTTTCTTCATAACCTTCATGACTCAGTAAGGGAGGTTGGACTGCTATCGCCATTTTATGAATGAGAAAACCGAGTCTCAGAGAAGTATGGTGATTTGTCCAAGGTTGTACAGCTTATATAGTAGAGGCAAGAGGGAATAATGGATAAAGAAGTGGCCTTGAAGCCAGCAAGAACCAGGTTCAAGTTGTGCCTCTGACACTTACTGGCTATATGACCCTGAGCAAGTCATATTATGTCTTAAAGCTCTAGAAAACTCTCTGACACTGTAAATTACAGCAAAGGTACTGACCTGCTTTGGTAGATGGAATTTCTACACCTGGAAGTTCCCTATTCCCGTGAAATTATAGGTCTGGTTTCTCTATGCCTACGCAGCTAATAAATGGAGAATAGAGCCCCAAACTCAGGACTTTAAAATCCTGCTCTCTTTTTACTGATTTGGAGTTGAAATATAATGTGTTTTGTTGAAGATAATAGCAAAGATTTCTTCAGTTAGGTTAAGTAAAAGAAATTGGGT
Source organism: Vombatus ursinus (assembly GCF_900497805.2). Taxonomy (NCBI): domain Eukaryota; kingdom Metazoa; phylum Chordata; class Mammalia; order Diprotodontia; family Vombatidae; genus Vombatus; species Vombatus ursinus. Next base: position 480,513 of record NW_020950792.1, on the reverse strand, counting down.
CTATGGTTTCCGTTAGAAAAGGCTTCTAGGTTAGAAACATCAGCCAAAAACCTCCAGAGTAGTAGTTGTGAATATTCATTTTGTCATATACTGAGTTACTCAAGCTATCTCAAGGGTTTATCAAAAGATCTTTAAAAATTTAAGACAAAAATCCATTTTCATTTAGTCTAGCACTTCAACTCTAACTTACCTTTCCAGTATTATTTCTTCTCACTCTCTTCCATGCCCTTTACATTGCAGTCAAACTCTATTTTTAGCTGTTTCCCAAAAATTGTTCTCCCACCTTTGTGTATTATTGTTATTGGTGTTATCACAATTTTCTCTTCTCTTCTCTGGGACCAAACTTATCATGATTACATAACCTCATTTCCTTTTTATTGTTCTTTGCATTTCCATCACTGTAGTCATTGTTTATATTATTTTCCTGGTTCTGATTGCTTCACTATCAGTTCAATATAACTATTCCAATATTTCTCCAGATTTCTCCCATAAATTCTTTATATTTTAATGTTTAATAATATTCCATTGTATTCCATTATATTCATGTACCACAATATGTTTAGTCATTCTCTGGTCATGGGCACTGACTTTGTTTCTAGTTTTTTCTATCTTAAAAACAGAATTATTAGGAATATTATATATGGGGCTTTTCCATCTAACTCTCTAAAAATATAGGGTATATGACTACAATGAGATTTCCAGGTCAATGGACATAGAAATATTAGTCCTTTTGTGTGTATATAATAACAAATTGTTTTCCAAAATGGTTAGACTAACCCATAGTTCCACCAGTAGTTCTATTCAATTTGCATATCATGGGATTATATGATGGGAGATCTAAAACAAGAAGGGAATTCAAAGATTATCAGCCTGACCTCTTCATTTTACAAATAAGCAAGTTGAGACTCAGATAAAATGACTTGTTCAGGGAGACACAAATAGCAGTAATAGCTCACATTTATATTGTCCTTTATGGTTTGTAAAATAATTTACATATATTATTCCAACCCTGTATCTATTATTATTACTATTTGACAGATGAGGAAACTGAGGCTGATAGAGGTAAAGTGATTTGCACAGAACCAGGCATCTAACAATCTAAATATCCAGGTCTTAGTGATTCCAAGTGCTGTCCCCACCAATATATACTACATTGCCCATCTTAGTAGTAAATGGCAGTAACCATTTGAATACAAATATGTAATGCATGGTGCACATGTAACAGCAGCTTACCATTACTTACACTTATTCAAGCTGATGTTACAGTAATAAAACTTATACTTATTAATTCATGGAATCAAACTCACCAACTGTTCAGTAATGTAAACACCAAACTCTCTAGGAACAAGTCTTATCCCTGAAGGTCTCAGTAATTATGTCTCATACCAATGTTTATGGCAAGGTTCCCTCTTTGTCCAGTCAGAGGCCATATGTCTCCCTCTGAGGCCACATTCTGGCAAGTCTCTGTCCACATAAAGTTATCATGGGTTGCTCACACTTCCAAGTGTAGGGAACAAAGGAGATCATTCTGGTAGAGACCCAAGAATAGGGTGATCACTGGGGCCTCTAGTGTGGCTTGACGGTTGTTGCTAAGGGAATTTACAAGTTACATCTAAGTTCTAATTGGTGATGATTATCTAACCTTTTAATTATAAGAAACTCATTCAATGCTAATGTCATTAGTGTTTATCAGTTTCTCAGAATGGAGACATACACCTATTTCTACACCCATATCTAGACAGCTTTAAAAGATGTTTGCGAACTCTGGGGAATACACACTTGTTATTAGCAGTTGATTATCAAATCTGAGGACACATGTTTTTAACAAGTGGTGACCAAATTTGGGGCAGCTAGGTGACCCAGTGGATAGAGCGCCAGGACTGCAGTCAGAAAGACCTGAGTTAAAACCTGGCCTTAGACACTTATTAGCTGTGTGACCAAAGGCAACTCTGTTTGTCTCAGTTCCCTCATCTGTAAAATGAGCTGGAAAAGGAAATGGCAAATCACTCCAGTATCTTTGCCAAGAAAACCCCAAATGGAGTCACAAAGAGTTGGACACAACTGTGAAAACTGAACAAATGTCTACATTTGAAATAAATACACATCATTACCAGATATTTACAAAATGTGGGTTATACACAACATTGTCAAACTATACCATTCAACTCCTTATCTTATTACCAAAAAAGAAAAAAGAAAACTTCTACAACTACTTAGTCACAAATTGGAGGCCTACTTAAGATAAAATGGCATTGCTCATACTATGTTAACATACTTATTTTCATTACAAGGTCCCTTAACTTCAAATCCAGACTGTTTTTCAGCACATTATACATTTGAGATAGGCATCAAAGGATATGGTAGAACTATGGTTAAAGTACAAGTTGAACAGTTAGTGCAAATGTTAACTGATGCTGTCTACTTATCTTCTTGCATTCATGAAAATTTGATATCTTCTCATTCATATGCAGGAAAATTGAAATAATTTTCCTTCCAAAGTTCATTGTTTCTTATTTGTTGCTCCATTTTTCTAGAGAAGGAGAAGAGAAGTTGCCCTGGCTCAGCCTGACTGAGTTCCCAGGATGAATGTCGAATCAGTGTTTGAGTAGTATCAACAAAATTTTATCTCCTCCTTTGAGGAAGAAAAGAAGGGGCAGATTGAGGCCAGCAGATGGATAGCTGTGCTCTAAGTGGATTAGCTTAGTGTATCTGGCAGCAAGGCCAGGGTATAAATGATACTTGAACAACCAAGTGCCAGATACCAGCTAGCAGGCAATTGTGGGAGGGGAAAAGTAAATGGGTTATGATGTTGCTAAGCAAAAGCATTTTGTTAAAATGATCCATTGTTTTTCTTCAAATGAAATATAAATCCAGAAGAGAAAACAATCACTTCTTTATTTTGTTTTAAGAAGCAATTTGCCCAGTGGAAAACAATTTACTGACACTAGAAATATGTTTTATGGAAAAAAGTCTACATAATTGACTGCCTTTCACCATTACATGGTATTATAAAATCCTTGAAATTCACTAAATTTGCATCTTGTGACACAGCACCCAGTGTCCTTATATTCCCAGTGACTCCCTTCATACTCTATTCCATGGCCTAATCTATTTTATACAGTTATTCAACTAAAATTTATCTGGATATATGGGGAGGTTCTGATTATCAAGATTTACAGGAGTGAATCAGACTAATGTCATGATAAAAAAAATGATGATTGGTGTTACTTTTATTTAACTTTTATTCAGTTACACTGACCCTAGCCAGTCCCTCATTGGTTTATTCTTTAGGTATAACCTCCTTTCTCTTACCTGGCTTCCCTTTTCTAGTCCAGCTGACTTTGATTTAAGTGCACTATTATTAGCAAAGGAAAAAGAAATATTAGAAAGATGACGTTTCAAGACAAATATATAAAAAAGAGGCAACATAGAGTAATGTAATGAAAAGTACCAACATGTGGTCAAGATTAAAAATGCAGATGTGATCTATGAGACTGCCACTCACCACATTCCAATCTACCCCTCTCCTGGGGTAAGGATAAATCTGCCCTTGATCCAAGCATCAGCTAGGATAGCATCTTCCAAAGGAGAGTGGAACCTATCCAGAAATCATCAAGTGGGTGAAAAGATTCTCCCTCTCCAAACACACCATCCATGCACGAGAGGGAAAAAAAAATGAGTCAGTGATATAGCCCTGAACCAGGGATGGCCTAATTATTATGCCACAGAGAGGAAAGATTGGGTTAGATACTGTACAGGTGGTTTTTGACTTATATAATTCTATTAAGAAGTTAATTCAGTTTGATTCAAAGTAGTTCAGTTAAAATAACCTAACTAGGTATGGAATACATGCTGTCAGAGAAAAGTAGGACATGGGTGAGGTTTCTTTTAGCTCTGACAAGAGAAAAAAGACAAGCAACAAAATTAACAAGACTACTTAGCCTCAGTATAGTCCCTAATGTGAGGTCCACCCTTGCCCCTCACAATACATCCACACATGCACCCCGTCAGCAACTGGTATGTAAAGACCCAGAGGACAGGGACTGTGTATTCTTTTTCCTTTTGCATCCTTTCTTTGCCCATCCTCTGCCCCTAGACTAGCAATGACTATTCACTGAGAATGCTCAATTAATGTTCTAGAGGCAGCTACTGGCACAGTGGATAGAGCACTGGACCTGGAGTCAGGAAGACCTGAGGTCAAATGCACCCTCATATACTCCCTAGTTCTTTGACCGTAGGCAACTTACTTAATCTGTGTTTATCTCAGTTTCCTCAAAACTAGAATAGATAAAATAACAGCACCTACTTTGCAGGGTTGAAAGGATCAAATGAGGTAATATTTATAAAGCACTTAGCGCAGTACCTGGCACATAGTAGGTGCTTTATAGATGTTTTCTTCCCTTTCCTCTTGTCTGCATGAGGATTACAATGAAAACAAAGTGTCTCACATAGGAGAGGATTACTAGGTGGCTAGCACAGAAGGGAAGACTTTTCCCAAGCTCTGCTGCTTGGGTCAGAACTAGGTAAAGGTACTCAATTCTGACTTAATTATAAAATATGCGAACTTAAAAACTACGGTTATTTTGGTTGTTATTGTTGCTGTTCTTTGTAGTTTTAATTATTTTTTATTTTTATCTCGTGTGTGTTTTGGGGGACAGGGAAACTTCCAGATTTATTATTGTAGGGAACTCCCAGTAAAGGAAACTCTACTGATACAGATCAGTAACTTGTCTGCAATTAACCATCTTAAAGAGCTGCCTGGGATGCTGAGAGGATGAGTTACTTGTGGGCATACAGCTAGGATACATGAGTTCCAAGACTTGAATATGTATTTGACTCATAATATGATATTACTCTTCAGGGAGTTGACATACTTTGGAAAAAAAAGGGTCTCCGCACCATTAAAAGTAGAATTTCCTGCATTAGCAGTATGTAGATTTATAAAGAAATAACAATAAAACATCTAATTTCATATGCCCTACTGTGGGCTGTACCCTAGGAAACTGTTCCCGTTGCCTACTCCTAGTCTCAGGTCTGGACATTTTTGACAGTATAATTTGTTTTTATATAGAGTGACTAGGAAAATAGCAGATATTTCTTTTTGTTTGTTTGTTTGAAATTTATTGAAAAAGTAATACAAGTAGCAAAACCAACCCACTATAACTAAACACTATCACAACCTACCCTGCCTTTCACTACCAAAGTCCCAAATAACAGATCTGATCATCACCCAATTTAATTTAAGGATTTTCCCAGTTTGATTCTGCCGCCACATCTCCTAGTTCATCAAGAAATGTAAAGAGCTATTCAATACAATACATCATTGTGATTTTTTTTTAATTTATAAACCTTCATTTTGTTCTTTGCTACTAAAATAATATACTTGAAACTAGTTTGTAAGAATGAAACCTAGATTGGAGACCAAATTAGTGGAACAGGGTCTGGAGCAAGGAAACCAGTCACTGCTGGGGTGGGGGGCTAGGGCTCCCCAAGTCTCTCTTTCCTGATCCCTGCCCCCCAACACTGTACTGGATACTGAGTGGGCCTGTCATACTGTAAACAGAAGCTCTGGATAGCTGGCAGCTAGGGATGGTACATTGAGCTGTGAGAGAGCCATCCCTGTGATCTCACCTTGGGGTGGAAGAGAATAAAGCTAGAGAAAGTTGTCTGTGGTGTATCTGAGTTGCTTTGGTCAAGCTCCTGCCAAGTCCCTAAAATTGGGAGTATTGCTGAGCCTCTTGCAGTTCTGATCTAGTCTTATATTTTCCCTGCCCTTGGTGCCCTGGGAGGGCAGCCCACCACCTCCTTTGCATCTGGTTATTTTCACATTTAAAATATAACAGGCAGAGAAAAATCCAAATAGTACCAACATCTACTGCCAGGTTAAGGTCAAGGGGAGGAGAAAAGAAGGAGGCTGTGGGACAGGGAATATGCAGGCCAAATGACCTCTACTATGCTTGAAGGGGGGAACAGGCCCACAGGGGACACAAATATTTGATTAAGACCACACAGCTAGTGAGTGAATCACTTGTGAGCCAGGTGATGGAGCAAAAAGGCACCACTAACCACCTGGGTGACAATGGATGAGCCATTTAACTTCTCTGGGGCTTGGTTTGCATCAATCAATAAGGGGGACTCAACTCTTAGGGTGTATGAAGTTGGGATGAGGACTCAGCTCTACCACATTTGTGCTTTAAAAGTCATATCACCCTGCTCTGGGACAACTTTTCAGTAAACCTCAGTCCTCATTCTTACCAAAAACAAAACAAAAAAAACACCAAACTTTCTGGGCCCCACTGGTATGTTTGATAATGTTCTCAACTCTTTACTCCTGTCCTTGATGTGTGAAGATGATACTGCTGGCCTGTTCTCCAAAGAAAGAGATGTTTGTGGTGTTTTCCCTACTAATGGTGATGCGCTTACAATGACCCTTCCACTGACTCTGGTCTTGTTCCCTATGTGACAAAGGACATATGCTTGCTTGGTTGAGCTGTCCCCCACTTCTGGTGAGTGATCAGCTTCCTCTTGGGAATTTTGGACTTTGCTATAATGTACCATGGCTCCGGACACTTTCTTGACTGGAGACTGTGTCTTCATTGGCTCCATTCTGGGTTGGCCTTTGTGACTAAAGCACCAGATGGAGGGCCTGCCTTCTCAAAGGGACACTACTGTAGCCCATAGCTCACTGAGGCCTACTCTTTTTCCCCTGCTGGGATCAATTCCAGAGTAAATGGGTGCTCACAGCCTGAAGTGGCATGACTCCTGGTATACAAGTTCTGGGGCATGGAGGCCACAGAATGGCAGTCTGAGGGGAGGTGGCTGATATGAGTGAGCTGCACAATGACATTCTGTGGCTTGGACAAAACTGCTAACTTTTTTGCCTCCACTTTGTAGCTTACTTTGTCCTCATCCTGGGAAGCCCTTGCTTTTTTCCAGTTCCAGGTTAGGGCTCAGGAAGATTTGTTTAGGACTAAAGAGGCAGGTCGATGGGAGGACCAGTCACCATGAGAAAATCCTCAACTCTAGGCAATGGCCCTGGGATAGGTTAGGCAGGTGCCTCAAAGGCAGGCACAGGGGAACACTGCAATCATGAATCCTGAGGACGTGAGTGCTAACACTTCAAAACCAAATTCAGCAAGCTTCAAACTCAAGTAGAAAATAGTCAAGCCATATGGAAGGAAGACATGCTCTGATTCTCAGGTCATGCTACAACTCTGGGAAAGGAGACAAAGGTCCCAGGCACACAAGGACCTTGGCCTAGGGAGCAACCTCTCTTGGTAGGCCCTAGTGGACAGAAGAGAAGCAGCCAAGTCTGGATGCTTTAATACTTCTAGAACAGTGAAGTTGCTTCTGGAAGGCTTCTGGGCAGTTCAAGGCCAATTCCACCATTCTCCTACATGTGAGCAGAGCATGGTAAGAAACAGAGACTTACTCTTACACCTCATTAAGCTTCCCCATAGTCCCTCTTGAAGCCATTAGGTAGGACAAGGAATTTTTTTTTTTGATGCATCAGCTGATCATGCTTGCTGGGTGGATGTTGCACAGTTCACTTGGGTGGTCAGCAGCTGTTGTTTTGAGAGTACTGTCCATAAAATTTGATCTATTGTGTTAGGAGAGGGTGGGGGGAAGGCTGTTTCTGAAGGGACCAAAAGGTTAAGGAGGTAGGTGACAGTTCCCTGAATGTGCTTGAGAATTCACAGTATCATACGTTTGAAGTTCCAGTTTCTTTGCTCTAAATAGTTACTGAAATAGCTTCTTGAAAAAGAGTGTTAGAAAGAAAAACACTATATTTGCAGTTGAGGTCTCTGCCCATTATGGTGTGTGTTTGGCTCTTTGCCCATGATTCACAGAGGAACACCCTTCCAATCAGGCACTGGGGAGATGCCTCCACTACTCCAGGCTTCAATCAGGCAGATGAAGTGAACTCATTGGCTCCAGAGGGGGAGGAGTTGGTTTTTGTAGCCATGTGTGTCACCAAGAGGGTACAATAAGGAGCAGAGACCAATAACCTGTCTTTCTCCTCCAGCACAATGGATGAGTTTCTTGTGAGGCGGCAAAGCCCATGGAATGTTCAGGTATGAAAAAGTGAGGAATGCAAGCCACTCAGAAAAAAATTACTACTGCTTAGCTAAAAAAAACAATCCATAGAATAAACAGATGGGCAGTTTCTGACATCATAATCTAGAAAAAGCTATGGCAAAGGATCAGTGACATTTAGAAGAATCTTACGTCATCAATTCCAAATGCAAAGGAAGATGGATTTTCAGTGATTTTAGAAAAAAATCTTGAAATTCCAAAGCCTGAATACTGAAGGAATTTTCCTTATTGTTCTGTTAGTTTTCTCTGAGACTGGAAAAGGAGTGGGGTGAGATTCCTGAGTTACTCCTCAGTGATCTTGGTCTCCTGATGGACAACAATCTTGGTCACTGACGATACTGACAACTGAGGTGTTGTTCCTTGGCTTCTTTGATTGTCTGAATGAGGACCTGATCATGATCAATGTCTGCATCTCCTGTGATCATAATTCTTTTTTTTTTTCAATCTGGGTCTCTGAAATCCCAGCTTTTACGGTCTTGGTGATCTGAATCATGGTGGTGCCACTTGTGGTCTATGGTCTGAGCTATCAGCTGGACACCTGGCTCTAAGTCGCCATTGCCTACATTGGTTTGGGTAGCCTCATAAGTGATGGTTTTAGTCTCAGTGTGAACAATGGGAACATCTTTGGTTGAGATTTCACTTTTCCCAGCATTAGCAACATCTAAGATGGTGAATGTCTGAGTCTTCAACCGGGAAAGCTGGAAACTTTAAATGAGGGTGGAGAACCCTGAACCCACTTAAAAGTCAGGATATGGTCCATTTTGCTTCCTACTTATCTCATTTGATATAACACGGTCTTCATCACCCTCTGCCTCTTTTTCACCAGTGGACAGCTAATAGGAAGCACGTGTTTTTGAGAGCATGTACTTCAAGAGCTTTAAGGCACCAGCTTTCTCTTCTACACCTATACATAACCCAATAGGACAACTTTGCATCTCCTTGTTACTAAGGAGACCAGCTGTCCTATGTGCTTTGTCTCCTGCCTCCTTGTCATTTATGGAGACAGGCCCAAGTCATGGCTTTGTGGAGATTTCGATGAGATTGTCATTTGGGTCCCATTGTGAGCCACTAAATGCTCAAGGCCCTCACATTCAGAGTCAAGGTTTGGTCTCTGTTACTGGTTCCACTTCCTTTTTGAGAATGTCATCCATAGCTCCTTCTTCTGAGGGAATCTGCCCATTGAGGGTCAGTGTCTGGAAGGGGGAGTGAGTCAACTGGCACTTTTCCTAGTCACTGGACCGAGGCTCCAGGACAAGACTCCATGAAACTCTCACTAATGCTGATCTTCTTCTGAGTCTTGTCTAAATCCTTCTATACTTCAGTGGGCTCTGGTTCTGCTTTTTCAGGTGCCACTTCCTTTTTTATCTCTCCTTTCACAGTATCCTTCCACATTTTAGAGACTGTGGGTTTCTTGCCATTCGAGGTACCAGGGAAGCTGACTTCTGAACCATGGCTGTGAGCAATGGCTGGTGCCAAAGTAAACAAAGGACTTCTGTCTGGTGTCTCTAGTGCACTACCTCTATTGAGGCTCTGAAAGGCCCATTTACTTGTTGCACGCTAAAAGTATGGCGTGGGCGTGCCAATAAGAGTGCTGGCTTGTCTAGTTTGGGCCTGATGTGCCACTCTAATGAAATTTGGATCCTAGGGCTAGAAACCTGCTCTTGGGAGTGATTTCAGTGGATGTTAGTCTGAAAAATGTCTGATGTTTTACCCATACTTTCCAGAGTTTCTTAGCTGCTCAGTAACTGGGAAGGTTGAATCCAATGGTACTTTCACATTGTTATGCTATCCAGGTCGAATCTTAATAAAAAAAAAAAAAGCAGTCACACTCGTACAAATCTTCAGCATCTTGAGCCAAGGAAAGCAATTAAATATCAGCTTTTCTTTGTACACAAGAAGGCCACTAGAACACACTCCCAATATGAAGTCCACTCCCTCCAAATCCTTTGCTTTATGAAGGTCAACTCCATACATGGACAGCTTTTCGGCATTCTCCAGAAATGCCAGGTCAGCTGGGGTTGGAGTCATAGACCTATATGACTTATGAAGTTCTATGACCTTCTTTTTAAGCTCTTTTGGTCTGGTATGGGGCCAGTTTAGCTCACTAACATAATCAGCATCATGAAGTTCTTGGTGACAGTCTCCCAATTTAGACTGGACAGTGTAAGAACTCAGCAGAGCTAAAGTGGCAAAGGAGTAGGTCAGTCATCCTATAACAACGTCCTGCCAAAGCTGAAGACATAAGTAATACCTTGTTGCATCTGATAATTGTGCTGGGTCAGGGGATAAAACTTCACATTAAATGTAAAATTCCTAGGGGCCTGTAATCAAAAGGGGATTATGGACTGCGCAGTACTTTCACTTTAGGTTCGGATCTTAAGACTCAAAGACAGGCTGGATACTAACTTAAGAAGTAATTGGATTTATTTGATAATGCTTAAGGTGATGGAGAAGTAGGAATTAAAATAATGTACATATGCATATGATCTAGTGAATCAACATAGAACAAAGAAAGGATAGAAACAGAGAAAGAAAGAAAGAAGATAACTCACCAAACCAGGCAAGCTCCAATCCCTGACTTAAGGAACAGGAGAGACTTAGAAATGGCAATCAGTTTCCTGATTGGGAAAACCAACAGAGTTGGGCGTCCCCATCTCTGAAACAAAGACCTCCAAAGGTCTCTTTCCCAAGTGGCCCTTTTAATATCTATGTAAACCACAGGAAAACAACCTTAGAACACAGAGGGAGCTTGGCCAGAGCTCCAGATGCCTATTTTCTCTGTATGTGTCCAAGGATAGGCCAGATCCTTGGATACACACATATTTCTTGAGATAAGAGTTGTTCTGCCTGGGTAACATAGTTTGTTTATTCTTTGATGTTCCATTCCCTTGGTGCTCCGGGTCACACGTACTAACTTTAAATTACATCCCTTGTGTCAAGTCAGGAGGCAGTCATGTGAGGGACTGAGGAGGATCTCCTCAGTTTCCCTTACAGGGTCCCAGGAAGCTGCTTTTTGCTTTCTTTTTTTTTCTCTATATGGAGAATCCAGGCAAGTCTTAGAAGTCACATTGTCCCATATGAGTAGAGCAAAGGAATCCTCTTCTAATAGACTGAGATGTTCACATACTCTCTTTATCAAATCTTGTCCTTTAGCCTATTTCTCCACAACACATTCATAAACTGTGTCAGCCTTCAAGGACACCTTGTAGTTAATGCTTCTGTGTCTTCTGACAGCTTTCTGGGAAGACCCAAACTCTTTCTGTTTTTGGTTCTACGCTTTCTTTTTCACTTCTACATTGGAGCCCTCTTCAAATTCTTCTCCTTCCTTAGTTCAGACTCCAGATCTTCTCCCTTCTCTTCCTGGGCAGCCTGTGTTTCTGTGCTACTTAAAGTATGAAATCCAAAGACAGGTAGGTCTGTTTTAAGTTCAGGTTCAGGGGTAGCAATGGGGGCCTTTAAAAGAATCTCTTCATCAACATCAGCTCCAAAATTCTCTGTGACCTCCCTCTCTTTTATCCTTAGGTAATTCTGTTCCTTTGCCTTCATCTTCAGAGACTTGAGACATAGGCCTCTTGAGAAAAGAGGAGAACAGCAGGGACAAGCCTTGGCTTTCTGATGTCCGCTCTTTCTTCTTACTCAAGTCTGTATGTATGTGTGTGTGTGTGTGTGTGTGTGTGTGTGTGTGTGTGTGTGTGTGAATGTGTGTTATGTGTGTGTAGGTGTCGCCATCAGAAGCCTTCTGCTTCTGTTGAGAATGATTAATCCCCTCAGCTGCCTTCTGTGATGACTTCCCCAGCTGAGCCTCTTATGTTCCACTTCTGGTGGGCTCCTTCACCCTCCTTCTGCTGTTGGTGTTTTGGATTCTCAACCCCAGCTACTAAGTCTTTCTCTGGCCAGAAGAGAACTGGGAGGGGATGAGGGAGGGGGGAAGAGCTGCACCAGTTAACCAGCCACTCTGGACTCCCAGATATTTCTAATGTTAGTGAAATAAAGTTGCTTCTTATTCAGTATTTGATATTTTAATGGCATCTATGAAGCCCGTAGATTTTAAGGCCAAAATTATGTTCGGTTTGCCTTTGATAATTTGCTCTTTAACATTATGCTTTCGGTTTGGAAATCACATTCGTCTCTCCTCCCTAATCCTTTCCCTAGCTTTTAATGTTGCTAGGGGACATTTGCTCAGACTGACAATCACATTGGTAATTTTCCTTTCATATTTGTAGTTATGTGCCCTTTGAAAACTATATTCATTTCCTCTGAATGACGATTTATGGAAAAAATCTTTATGGTAATATATTTTTGGTACATATGTTGGCATAATGATTATTTTACTTAGATATTGTTTTATACTCAATATATGTCCATTCAGCTGTTAAAAATTTTGATAAAATTATAACTAGAAATTCATGTTATTTCTAATGTTATTCCTAAGATATAAGCACCTTGAAGTCATAAAATTAATTTTACTAATTCCTTAAGTGTTCTATGAATAGATTTTTTTCTCTCTCAGTGATTCTATCCTATTCCTCCTCCCTCAACCCGCAACATAAAGTATGATATGTGAATGTGCCTAAGAAAATGTCTATGGGGCAGCAAGGTTGCGCAGTGAATATAGCACCGTCCCTGGAGTCAGGAGGACCTGAGTTCAAATCCAGCCTCTGATACATAACGTTCACTAGCTGTGTGACTCTGGGCAAGTCACTTAACCCCAATTGCCTCACCTCCAAAAAGTGCCAATAGTTTAAGAAATAAAATAATTTATAGAAATGTAATAACTAGGGTATATGTTTTGAATTTGTTATAAAAATTAATGTTCTAGAATATTTAAGCAATCATTCTATAGCAAATGAGGAATAACTGAGAAAAAAATTTAAACAGGGCTCTCCCTTCTTTATATGTTCCCTCAAGGAGCAGCATGGCATAGTGTATAAAGAGTTGACCCTGAATCATGGAAGATCTGGGTTCAAATCTTGTCCATGACACATAGCGGCTATGTGATTCTGGGCAAGTCATTTGAACTCTTATAGGATCTACAGTCCAGGCAACCTCTCTAAGATTCAAAATTGCAGAGAAAATATTGACATGAATTGGCAGGGGGAATTTCCTTACCTAGGCATGCCTTGTACCAGTGAAATCACAGGTCTAGTTCCGTTTCCTGTCTTTATATTCTCTCAAATTGTTTCCTTTGCCTGTGATACTCTCCTTCCTCTTTAGTTTTTTCCAAAGCCTGCATGTTCTCTAAGGCCCAGATCAAGCCCTGCTTGCCCCAGGAAGCCTCACTTGAATGGAGATGGTGGTGGTACTGTAGAAAGACTGCCTCTGAAGTCAGTGTACCTGGGTTCAAATACTACTGTTAACACTTACAATGTGACCTTGGACAAATCACTTAACCTTCAATTTTCATTTCCTCATATAAAATGAAGGGGTTGGAGGAGATGACCTATGAATATCACCTCTTCAGTAAGATTAAAATTCAGCCAATTAAGTGCAAGGCACTGGCAATGTAAAGGTGACAAGCAATCTCAAGTTCATTTTTCAGTATGAGGTGACAAAGGCAAATATCTACAATCTGATACATAGTAGAATGTGGTAAGATCATAGAGGAGTGACTTGATAATTAATTTATGAAATTTTAAAATGGGCTTGGGTATGCCTAGTTCTTTGGGTACTTAATGGGAAAGACTATCATAGCAGCAGGAAACGGGCTTTCATCACACTTTAATAACCTCTCAAGGGGTGGGGTAAAACAGTGCAGAACATACAGAATGAGTAGTGAAAGGGGTACAGAGGTAGACAGCGTGGTGACAGGGGATAGAATGATGAGGAAAGACAGACAGTGTGAAGAAGAGGATGGGGATGGAAAGAGGCAGAGAGCATAAGCATGTAACTGTGGATTATAGTTAGGAGCACCAAGCAGCATGATTCCAATGAAGATAGAAGAATGCTCGGGGAACAGGAATTTGAGATCTCATTTTTATAGGGTGTTGTGGGAAAACAGAATAACTCTTATCTTTTGGATTAGTTTATTAACATATCCAAATCAATTCAAAGTTGGCATTAAAACTTTAAAATTAACCTGTCCGTACTATCTCAAAATTATCAGCATCATTTGGTTATCTGCTGGTCTTCTGGAATTTGTCTATATATCTAGGACCAAAAGTCTTTGACTGTAAGCCTGAATGGCTTTGTCTGTTTCAGCACATATGATTTTTGGTTAATATATGATACAATTTGTAAATTATGCTCCTTTGATTTACGGGATGGTTTGTATGTGACTTTCAATTCCCATTTGCAATCTTACTTCACGTTATTGCCCCTTTATACTGGTTACTTATAAACTAACTATACTGACTAGGAGTTGAGGGGAGGGTGGTCAGGGGGATCAGGGACAATTTTAACACAAGGAGATATGAAGTGATATGAATGCAGAGACCACTTCTACTTGGGAGAATCAGAGAAGGCTTAGTGGAGGAGGAAGCATATGAGCTCCACAGTATATGGGAGTTCAATAAATTCTTATTGAGGGATTAGTTAATTTACTGTAGCACTTGTAGCATTTCAACAGGTAGAGATAAAAAGTTTGGAAAACAGAATGGACAAAAGGCATGGATCCAGAAAAGTAGAGGCCATGTTTGTGAAATGTCTTCATCTTAGCTTCACCCTACTAATTGCTAGAGCCACAGTAGAGTTGGTTTAGAGTGGAGAGTTCATAAAGGGAAATAGTGTATAAAAAGACCTGCAAGGTAGGTTAAATATGACTATATTTGGAGGGCTTTGGATTCCAAGGCTAAGATGTTTGAACTTTATTCTTTAAGCAATATGGAAGTACTGAAATTTTTAAGGAACAAAATAAAATGACCAGTGGTATGCATTAGGAAGGTTAATCTTCTTATACGGCAAAATGTGGATTGGCGATGAGAGAGACTAGAAACAAGACGACTAGGTAACGGGATATTTTCATAGTCTAGAAGATACTAAATAAGAGCCATTAACAGAAATAACAAAGTCATCAGGAGAAATAGGGACTTTTTGTTATTTTTTGGAAGGAGGGTTGGATTGCAGGAAGATGATGATTAGTTCAATTTGGGACATGATAACATGACAACTGTCATGAGTATGGAGAAGAATCAAAGATGACTCAGAGAGTTTTATGTCTGGGTGATTAGTTAAATGATGATGGCATCAGCATGAGTAGGGAATTTGGGAAGAGTGATTTTTGGGAGACGATAATGAGTTCAGGTTTTTTTTTTGTCTGAACAATGGATGTTTTATAATACATTATCATTTTTAGTTATGTCATAGAAAAATAAATATTGTATAAATGATTTACAAGAAGAAAGAAAAATAGCAACACAGAATGTCAAAAATATAGCTAACGATGGTGAAAACTTCACCCTCTACCTCAGGAACAAACATCCTCCCAAAGTGAGAGTTTGCAATTGCTAAGGCCCCTTTACCTACTCTCACATAGCACCATTTTTTTCCTACTCATACCCAATATTTCTTCCCTTCCTCCCAGTTCCCAGATATCAACCAATGATTCTGTACCAGTGATACAATCATTTTACTTAGAAATTCTCTGTAAGGATAATGGGAGTTCAGTGGTAGACAAACTACAGATGGAAGGGTGACTCTACTGATATTTAATTGACTTTAATCTTCTCTGTGGTTGGAGAAGAGGGATGACTGAGCCCCCTCTTGGGCTTGGAGGGAATGGTGCTGTCCCTCAAGCTCTTCCTTCCTTCAGCCTCTGCTCTACCAGGATCAGAAACATGAAAAAAAAAAAAAAAGCAGTGTCTTTTCATGCTTGTTATAGCGAACCCTACATGGGGACTTCAATTGAAGTGTAGCTTATAAGCTCATTACAAGTAGGGATTGTTTCATTATTTGTATCCTCAGTGCCTGTCTAGTACCTTTCACATAGTAGGCATTTAATAAATACTTGATTGATCCCTGATGTGACAAAAATGGGCAGAAGTTAGAATTCCCATCAATTCTAGATATAGCCCTATAAATAGGGTCAAGCATGGTCATAATATAAATATTTGACCCAGATATATTGGAGCAGAGCTTTTCTCCAAAACTTCTTTATACACACCAATATCTTTGTAATTCTTGCTACTTCTCACAAGGCTGGGCAAGAGAATTAAAAATGAATGGAGGTGGATGTGATCCTTAGATAAACCATCGATGTGTAGTTTTGTGTTTGTTTTTACATAATTCTGACTTTTATGAGGCAACTTATCTCTTCCAGACACCCAAGCTAGGAAAACCAAATCCTTTCCATTAAGACTAAAAAGAAAATGAATTTGTGGTTGCAATTAAACAAACATAGAGCCAGATCACAGAGGAAAAAAGCTTTTGTGATATAGAATTCAGATTTGCATGCTGGGAGCAGTCTGGTTTGGAAGAGGGCTTGGTGTATTCAAGATGATCACAATGGAGTAATTTTTGTTTCCTAACTTGAAGCAATAATACTTGGCTGGCATGTCCCCAGATACCTAAAGGTCTCAGTAATGGGAACATCCTTAAACGTTATGATTTTAAATATGTGCTGTAGTTAGGCCAATGGCATGTATAGGGATATATCTTCCTTCCAGATTTTCCTGGTTCACTAAACAAGTGGCACCTCAGAATCATTAGGAGGTTAATCCCAATAACACACACAATCATATCATTAATACTGACACATGATGGGAGTGGCCAGTTGTCTGATTGATAGGGGATATTGTGGCAAATATTGCACCTGTTTCATTCCAGGGAGCGGTAAGTTACATATATTTCCTTCACAGCAAGAAGTACAGACCTTGTGTTCTTCTTATTCTAAGTCTACGCAGCCAGTAGACAAGCATTCTTTCCAGGGGCACACAACATTTGGTGACTGATATGCTGTTTCCAATGGTTTCCATGATGTGTTGAGTGTAGCAGTATCTAGTCTCTCGAGGACAGTAGATATCTGGAGCCCATCAGTTGCGTTCATAATTGTCTGCTGCCTTTTCACAGATGAAACACTTAAATCCACCAGGATATGGGGTGGCAGAGCCATGCATTGGTTTCAGCCTCTAGCATCCCACTGACCCATCCATGCACTTTGAGGTTCCCTAAAAGAGTGCAATGCAGAGCCTGGCCAGGAGGGGAAAGGAGGGAAGTGGAGCCCTTGGAGGTGGGGTGCAGGAGGGGAGGGTGGGGATCTGTGAGTTAAGTTTTGAACATGTTGAATATCACAGGTTGGCAGTACATCCAAATGTACAGCCAGGGGTGGGGAACATGTGACCTTGAGGCCACATGTGGCCCTCTAGGTCCTCAAGTGTGGCCCTTTGACTGAATCCAAACTTCACATAGCAAATCCCCTTAATAAAAGGATTTGTTCTGTAAAATTTAGACTCAGTCAAAAGGCTGCACCCAAGGACCTAGAAAGCCACATGTGGCCTTGAGGCCACAGGTTCCTCAACCCTGCCTAATCAGTTGGTAATTTCTAATGGGAACTCAGGGGAGTGGTCAGGACTGAATAGATAGGTTTTGGAGTCATCTGTGTGGAGGTTGTATTAGAAGCAATGGCAACAGGTGATCTGGCTAAAGGAAGAGAATGTTAAACAAAGAGAGGATCACAGGGGCAGCTAAGTGGTGCAGTGGATGGAGCTCTGGCCTTGAAGTCAGGAGGACCTGAGTTCAAAATCCAGTCTCAGACACATGACACTTACTAGCTGTGTGACCCCGGGCAAGTCACTTAACCCCAATTGCCTCACAAAAAAAAGAGGATCATCAAGGATAGAACATTGGAAAAATTCATCAGGAGTTGGAAAAGAAGGCAGCTAAAGAGATCAAGAAAGATCTGTCAGAGAGGTTGAAAACTGGTAGAAAGCAGTGCCATGGTAGCAAAGGCTGGACTGATTTTCAAGAAGGAACTGGCCAACCATATCAAATACTGTAGAGAAGCTGAGAAGAGTGAAAACTGCTAAAAGGAAAATGTAAGTCCAGAGCTTGGGAGAAAAGTTTAGATGAGAAATGTAATATTAGGAGTTTCCTTAGAGAAATGATAAATACAGCTCTAGAAGTGTATCAGATTGTCAAGGAATCTGAAGAGGGAGAGAGGTCTTATGAGAGAATCTTGGGCAAGGTTCTTGAAGGAGAGAGACCATGTCCTATACATCTTTGTATCTCTCATAGCACTAAGTACATTGTTGGGCTTATAAAAGATACTGAATAAGTACTTGTTGATCAATTGATTTATATTAAATGTGGATTCATGGCATGGTTTCTTTGAATAGTGTGCTTCTGTGGTGCATTTAAAATATGACATCACTGAAAAAAATCAATTTAGAAGCAATGTTTGGGAAATAACTATTACCTAAAATAAGTTTTACCTGTAATCTAAGAAATTAATATTTGCTGTAAAAAGCCTACTAAAGTCTCTGAGGTATGCATTCCATTGGTCTGGTTAAAAAAAATGAAAAAACAAACAAAAAAAACAAACAAACAAGCAAAACACTTGGTCCACAATTATTTCTTAGTGTGGGATACCTGTGAAGACATCCTCAACTTTGTAATTCCCTTCTTCTAGTCAATGGAGCCTTAGTTTTCTCACTTTCAATTACCTCCCCACAATCATTTCATGAGGAAGAACTGATCATTCACAGGGTTCAAGTCTTAGGTGATTTTTTTTTTTTTGCATTAGTCATATTGTAAGGAAGAATCAGAACCAAAGGGAAAATCCATGAGAAAGGAGGGAGGGAGAGAGAGAGAGAGAGAGAGCACTTTGATCTGCACATTCAGACTCGATAGTCCTTTCTCTGGATGTGGATAGCATTTTCCATCATGAGTCTTTCGGAATTATCTTAGATCATTGCATTGTTGAGAAGAGCTAAGTCTATCAAAGTTGGTCATCCCACAATGTTGCTGTTACTGTGTACAATGTTCTGGTTCTGCTCACTTCACACAGTATCAGTTCATGTAAGTCTATCCAGGTTTTTCTGAAATCTACCTGTTCCTCATTTCTTATGGAGCTGTAGTATTCCTGCACATTCATATACTACAACTTGTTCAGCCATATCCCCAATTGATGAGAGTCTCTCAATGTCCAATTCTTTGCCACCACAAAAGAGCTGCTATTTGTACATGTACGTCCTTTTCCCATGTTTATGATTTCTTTGGGATATAGACTTAGAAGTGATATTGCTGGATCAAAGGGTATCCACAGTTTTATAGCCCTTTGGGCATAGCTCCCAATTGCTCTCCAGAATAGTTGGATTAGTTCACACCTCCACCAACAATACATTCCTGTTCCAATTTTCCTACATCTTCTCTAATATTTATAATTTTTTTTCTGTTTTGTCATGTTAGGCAATCTGATGGGTGTGATGTGGTAATCTGAAGCAATTTTTGAAGGCAAGGATGAGCCAACAATTTGCTATTTCAGTATCCAAACCTGGACAATATTCAAGATTAGATTGTAGGGGAAGAGGAATAGTCAGGAAGCTACGAATGGTCAGGTTGTCATGAAACTTGTACAAATATAGCCTAAATGTGACAGATAATGTTCTTGTCCCATTGCTTCCCAAAACACTGCTTCTGTTATCTCACCTTCACACACATACTCATGGGTATCTTGATAGTGATGTTTCCAAGTATTGCACCTTACCCTCATCATTTTTACCTGCATCTATTTGCTAACACATATCTCTAATTTTGAGAAGGTATGACTTTCATGGGGATGATTTCTAATCATATCTATATCTGGCTTCAGAGCTACTTACTAATCCTGTTCACTGTGTGGATAAATCCCTGATTGCAATGGCAGTATATTGACTCTTTTTAGGTTGGGGTTGTGGGAGGATGGAATTAGACATGTGATTTCATTGATGTATAGAAATTCTAGTGAGGATGCTCCTTTTACTTGTATAGGCATATATATTTATAGTACATATGCCTATAGTATATCCTTTATATAGTAAATATAGTAAATACAAGTATATACTTTACTAGTATAGGCATATGTATGTATACATATATGTGTGTGTGTATGTTTATACACGAACATATTTGTGTCTACTGGTAGCCATCTCTAAAGGGGGAGTGGTGAGGGAAGAAAAAAAAAGAAAAAATATAGGTAGATATCTATATCTACCTATCTATCATCTGTCTATAGTATAGTGGGCAACCATTCTGTGTCTTAGTCTTAGAGGGTTGCCTTGGGAAACTTTGATAAATACTTCTTGAGGGGTTAAACCACTTGCCCTGGATAACACAGGGAGTACACATCAGAGATGTGACTTGAACCCAGATTTTTTGGATACTGAAGCTGGCTGTCTATTTAGTATAGGCCATTAAAGGCCACCATGCCTTCCATATGTTTAGTTTCTTCATAAGAGAAGAGGGTCACAGATATGGATCTAGAAGGGACCAGAGATTTATAAAGGTTATTAAACAGCCAGAAATGGAAATCATGTCCTGGTACTCAAAGGGATCTGTGAATATACATAAAATGATAAGAATAAACTAAAGAACTTCTATTGCCACTCTGGCGCTAAATCTATAATCTTATCATCACGTGGATGCAGGTATTTCCTCCAGAGATGCAAATTGCAAGCCATCCTCTCCTGCCCATTCTGAATGACACTAGATTATGTCTTCCCAAAAGCTTACTGTGATGTGCTAGTAGCCTTCTGTGCTTTTTCTTCCTTCGAGTCTCAGGTAAAAGACCACTTTCTTCAAGAAACCTTTACCAATCCTTTTTAATGTTACTGCCTTGCCTCTGTTTGTTATTTTTTTTTTGTTTACAACTTATCCTGTTTCTATCTTGTTTGTACATAGTTGTTTGTATGTCATCTCTCCATTAGACTGTAAGTTCTTCAAAAGCGAGGACTGTCTTTTATTTTTCTTTGTATTTTCAGTGCTTAGCATAGAGTCTGGAAGGCAGTAAGAAATAAATGCTTATTTTAAATTTTTATTTATTTTATTCTGAACTTAAGAAATAAAACAAACATTTCCATAACATAGTAGAATAGGAAAAAAAGATGATTTTACATGAAACTGCAAATCTGTTATATAAAATTTCCTATGCCTTTTAAATATATAATAAAGTTATCATGTAACTTTCTTTTTTTGTCATTTTTTCTTCCCTCCCTCTCCCACCTTAGAGATGGCTACCATTAGACACAAATATGGGTATGTATGTATATGTGTGTGTGTGTGTGTGTATGTACACATTCATACATATATATTTAAAATGATTCCATATATACTTTTATTTATCAGTCCATTCTCTGGATACAGATAATGTCTCCCTTCATACGCTTTTGTAGTTATTTTGAGTATTTATCATAGTCAAAATGACTTAGTCACTCGAGGTTGTTCTTTTTTTTAAATTAAATTAAATTTAATTTAATTTAATTTTTGGTCATAGTGGATTCCTTTATTTCCCAGTCTTCTTTTCTTTTCTTTTTTTTAATTAATGAATTTATTTATTTTTAGTTTTCAACATTTACTTCCACAAGATTTTGAGTTCCATATTTTTACTCAATCTTGCCCCTCCCCCACCCCAAGATGGTGTGCATTCTGAATACCCCTTCCCCTAGTCTGCCTTCCTTCTATCTCTCCCCCCCTTCTCTTATTCCCTTCTCCTTCTATTTTACTGTAGGGCAGGATAGATTTCTGTATCCCATTTCCTGTATTTCTCATTTCCAGTTGCATGTGAAAACATTTTTTTTAAACATGTGTTTTTAAAACTTTGGGTTCCAAATTTTCTCCCTTCCTCCCTCCCCACCCACCCTCATTGAATAGGCAAGCAACTCAATATAGGTTATACATGTGCAGTTATGCAAAACAGTTCCATAGTAGACATGCTGTGAAAAACTAACTCTATTTCCCTTAATCCTATCCTGCCCCCCCCATTTATTCTATTCTTTCTTTTGACCCTGTCCCTCCTCAGAAGTATTTGCTTCTGATTACCCCCTTTCCCAATCTGTCCTCCTCTCTATCATTCCCCTACTCTCTTGTCCCCTTCCCCCACCCCCATTTTCCTGTAGGATAAAACAGATTTCCATACCTTATTAAGTGTGTATGTTATTCCCTCCTTAAGTCAAATCCTATGAGAATAAGATTCATTCCCTCTCACCTTCCCCCATTTCTCCTCCACCAAAAGAGCCTTCTCTTTTCTGTTTTTTTTTGTGACATAATTTACCCTGTTCTACCTCTCCCTTTCTCCTTCTCCTAGTATAAACCTCTCTCACCCCTTAATTTTATTCTCCAGATACGACCCCTTCATCTTCAACTCACCCTGTGACCTCTATCTATCTAGCTATTTGTCTATCTATCTATCTATCTATCTATACATATATACATATAAATTTTCCCTTCCACTACCCTAATACTGACAAAGGTCTCATGAGTTACAAATATCATCTTTCCATGCAGGAATGTAAACAGTTCAACCTTAATAAGTCTCTTATGATTTCTCTTTCCTGTTTACCTCTTCATGTTCCAATTGAGTCTTGTATTTGAAAGTCAAGTTTTGTATTCAGTTCTGGTCTTTTCATCAAGAATGCTTGAAAGTCCTCTATTTCACTAAATGACCATTTTTTCCCTGAAGGATTATACTCAGTTTTGCTGGGTAGGTGATTCTTGGTTGTAATCCTATCTCCTTTGCCCTCTGGAATATTATATTCCATGCCCTGCGGTCCCTTAATGTAGAAGCTGCTAAATCTTGTGTTATCCTGATTGTGTTTCCACAATACTTGAATTGCTTCTTTCTGGCTGCTTGTAATATTTTCTCCTTGACCTGGGAACTCTGGAATTTGGCTACAATATTCCTAGGAGTTTTCCTTTGGGGATCTCTTTCAGGAGGAGATTGGTGGATTCTTTCAGTTTCTATTTTGCCCTCTGGTTCTAAAATATCAGGGCAGTATTCCTTGATAATTTCTTGAAAGGTGATGTCTAGGCTCTTTTTTTGATCATGGCTTTCAGATAGTCCAATAATTTTTAAATTGTGTCTCCTGGATCTATTTTCCAGGGCAGTTGTTTTTCCAATGAGATATTTCACATTGTTTTCTAATTTTTCATTCTTTTGGATTTGTTTTACAGTGTCTTGATTTCTCATAAAGTCACTAGCTTCCAATTGCTTTATTCTAATTTTTAAGGAAGTATTTTCTTCAGTAATCTTTTGAACTTCCTTTCCCATTTGGCCAGTTTTGCTTTTTTTTCCCCTCATTCCCTCATTTTGAGGGCATTGTTCTACTCATTGGCTTTTTGGACCTCTTTTGCCATTTGGGTTAGGCTATTTTTTAAGGTATTATTTTCTTCAGTATTTTTTGGGTCTCCTTTATCAAGCTGTTGACTTGTTTTTCATGATTTTCTTCATCATTCTCATTTCTCTTCCCAGTTTTTCCTCTCTTACTTGCTTCTCAAAATCCCTTTTGAGCTCTTCCAAGGCCTGGGACTGATTCATATTTTTCTTGGAGGCTTTGGATGTAGGAGCTTTGACTTTGTTGTCTTCTTCTGGTTGTATGTTTTGATCTTCTTTGTCACCAAAGTAAGATAATATAGTCTGACTCTTTTTGCACTGCTTGCTCATGATCCCAGCCAATTACTTGAGTTTTAAACTCTTTGTTAAGGTAAGAGTCTGCTTCCAATGTGGAGAATGTACTGTCCTAACCTTTGGGGGTTTGTACAGCTGTTTTTAGAGATACTTCTAGGGACCTGTAAATTTTCAGTTCTTCCAAGGTGGTACGATAAAGGGGGAGGTATTTTCTCTTCACCACCACAATAGGTTCCCCCATGCCAGCACTCCTCCTTGCCCCAGGACCACCCCTCAGAACTGTGACCCAGATCCAAGCAAGGGCAAAGCAAGAGATTCCTGCCTCAGCCCTGGCAAAGAGATCCCTGCAATTCCCCTCTGATCAGCCACTCGATTCCCCCTCAGTCTGTGGTCCAGAAACTCAGGAGGCAGCCGCCTACGCTTGGGACTTGTGGCTGAGACCTAGCTTCTCTCTCATGGCAGAAACAGCCTTTTCCCACTGACCTTCCATGTTGTCTTTTGCGTTTTGTGGGTTGAGAAGTCTGGAAATCACCACAGTTGCCCGTGATTCAGCCCTTTGAGGCCTGCTCCAGGTTCACTGCGGCCTGCACACCCACACTGAACTGCACTCCTCTCCCTGCCCAACGTCATATACCGTTCTGATCAACCATCCAGGCTGTCTTTGGCTTGAAATTTGTTTCGCTCTGTCTTTTTGTGGGTTCTGCTGCTTTAGAATTTGTTTAGAGCCATGTTTTTTACTAGTATTTGGAGTGGTTTGGGGGACAGCTCAAGCAAGTCACTGCTTTCACTCTGCCATCTTGGCTCCGCCCCTGGAAGTTGTTCTTAAAACAATATTGTTGTTACTGTATACAATGTTCTCTTGGTTCTGCTCATTTTGACTCTTCATTATTTCATGCCAGTCTATCCATATTTTTCTAAGATTATTGAGCTCATCATTTCTTATAGCAGAGTAGTATTCCATCACAATAATATACCACAACTTTTTCAGTCATTCCCAAATTGACAGACATCCCCACTATTTCTAGTTCTTTGCCACCATGAAGACAGCTGTTATAAATATTTTGGAACATATAAATTCTTTTCTTTTTTCCTTAATCATTTTGGGAAATGAATAAATGCTTCTTGACTTACTGACACTGCAAGTATGCCAGTAGAGCTGTCCACAATGAAACTTCTCTCACCACATGATCAACCATCTTTTTATATCTCATGTTTCTTTGATGACATTTTAATAACTTCTTCATAATCACTTGTGTGTCATATGCTGTAGCCTGTTCATTCCCATCATATACCTTAAATTACAGCTATGTCCCAATTAGTGTGAATTCCATGAAATGGTCACTTGTGTTTGAATTTGCACTATTCAAAGTTATAATTATATAAATTTTGGTCCTTGGTTCTAGCCCAATGGAAGTATGTGATGTAAATTTAAATAATGCAGCTGCTTAAAAGGATTCATTATTTGCACTAATTAGGACCTACTTGTATCAAAGTTATCAAATGAAACCAAAAGTCACTTATGTCCATCATTTTCCTATTTTTTTTTTTGACAGGAAGGTTGCGACAATATGTTTTTAAGTGCTAGAATTCTTAAATCTGTCTTTATCCAAGATGACATAGTAGTTAAACTCCACAATTTCAGCTTCAGTCCTTTGTGATCAAGTATTAAAGTGGCTTTCCTTTTTCAGTCATTTTTCACATCAGTGTCATCTTATATGAAAAGTTTCATTTAGTACAGTGAAGTTTGAATTTCTGTGATTAATGGGAGATGTGAATTCCTTTCTCTTATTAAAACTCTATAAATGAAGACACTTTAAATGAAATGCATTCTTGCAGGAAATTGCATCATAATGGTGTTCTTTCTAGCCCACAAGCCACAGGGTTTGGCAGTAGCAATGTGAATCCAGTAAAAATAACTTGTTATCTCGCACACTGGGGAAATTAGAAGTGTCAATTAGTCAACAATTGTAGCTAAATTAATTTAATAAAGCCATAGAATCTCACAATTTGAAGGGACCTGGATGTCGTTTGGTCAAACTTCACATATTCTTTCAAGTGGTTTTCTTTTGCCATTAAAATGATCTATGAGTGATTGAAAGATCCAGAATATGTGTGTGTGTGTGTGTGTGTTGAATTGTTTGCAAAAACCATGAAGCAAAGATCTATTTTTTCCTCTTCAAAAATAGTAGAAACAATATATAACAACTATGGCAACCCTTGCCCTAAATTCAGATAATCTGAGATTTTTTTCTTTATTAGCTTTAAGATCATTGCCAGTTAGTAGAGAGTATGGTCCTCTGGTGAGCATATTGAATTTTGACTCGGGAGACTGCTGAGTTTGACTATTATCTTCTAACCTTTCTATTTATTTGCCCATGGGTACTTGACCTCAGTTATCTTATCTATAAAATAGGGATAATGATATCATACCTAACAGGATTGACATGAAGGACAAATGTGATAATAATGTTCTTAAATTGGAAAATTTGGAAAATTTGAAACTCTATGTAAATATTAGCTATTAATATATGATTGAATATTTGGATGAAGGTGGAGTTATCAGAAATGCCAAATTTTTCCAGTCTTTCCAGTTAGTAAAGATTACACAGCTTTTCCCATAGTTACTACTCATTACACTCTACCCACTGTCCCCAGTTGCCCTCTTGTAGCAGCTCTCCAAGCTGTGAGTAAAATCCTGTAATTATAGTGGAAATCCTACTTAGTGAATTGCCAGTCTTTCTATTTATTTTGAAGTGGGATAATGGGGCCATGATTCATTATAGAGTTTTTGTGCATGCCTTAATTCATATGCTATTTAAAGCAAAACCAAAAATGCAGCATGGACATCTTTTCCTTGCTAGGGTGACAGAGAGGCTGTAATAAATCAGAAAGAATTTGGTACAATTCACTCTTGTGATATAAATTTAGGGTAGGGTTTAATTTTTGAAGATTTATCAATCTAGTGTTTGAAGGGTCACATCACAAAAAGGGCTCCGTACCTTACAACTCTTTTGCCAAGCTGTGATTTATGAGACCCTAGTACCAATAAATCATACTCTTTGGTTCCTCTTTTTTCTGTCAGAACTAAGAGAATTATTTTGAAGGACTAGACTTTTTTGTCTCTGATGAAGAGGTTGCCTCCATCTTTTCCACTAGAACATATGAAAATTTCAAGTTTTCCTGTTAAATTGTCTTATTATATGGTGATGGAGCTGAAGGGTATCCTGCGTGTACTTGTCAATTAGACTAGAGAAGGTGGCAGTTAAGATTTCCTCAGAAATGCCTGGATTTTCCATTGCCTTTATGGGAAACAGTATACAGCAGAAATTACATCTGATTTTGTGTATTTTCCCTATTTCCTTTGAAGAGAACAGTTTTCAGTGGGCCGAGAAAATGAAAATTCAAATTAAAAGTCAGATTGTAAGCAATATTTATTTTTTAAAAGGCAAACTTCTGGAAAGTAGTAAAGAAAATAATAATCTTTTTACAACCCTTCAGGTAAATAACTAACACGGCTAAAAACCAGAAGCCTTAAAGCAAACAGCAGGAGTAAATCAATAACTCCCACACTGAGGGAAGAAATTATTTTCTATTCAGGATATCAAACAAAACTCTTTAATGTGATATTAATGACTGAATGAACAGGCTTCTTATTTGCACTTTTTGTGAGGGGGAGTCTGAGGATTGCCACTTGCTCATCTACCTCAAATCTGGTAAGAACCTCATGAATAATGGTTTGACATTTTCAGTGGGAAAGGAGCAGCTTGTCTTCAAGTCTGAAAAGCTTTCTCCTTTTGATCGTCATCTTTTTTCTTCTTCTGACGAGCAGCATTTTTTCATGTCAACTTTCAGTAGACAAATGCTCTACGAGTCAGAGAGAAGAAATCAGAAAGGTAATGAGGTAGGCCAGAAGGGGGGGAATGGAAACAATTTTGTCCATCAAAACCAAATGTGTTGCCTGCATGTGTTCACATTCTTTCCAGGGCAGCTTTGTTCAATTCTGCTCCATTCACTATGTTTTACAACAATCAAATCCAAAAGAGCAGGAGGGAGTGTGATGATAAGAATATGAAGGCAAAATGTGAAGATAAAAATTGTGGCCTGTAGGATTTCAGTGGTCTACCTGAAACTGAGCTTTCTGTTAGACAAGGAGTTAATATCTCATTGAACACAATTTGGTCTCTAGCTTGCCTTTCCAACCTTATCACAACACTACTATCTATCACATGCTCCACATTAAAGCAAACTGGAGTTGCTGTTCCCCAAACACTCTATGCACTTTCCCTCAACTTTGAGTGAGCCATTCTGTAAACTTGCCAGTGACATATATTTCTCCTCTTTGTCCCCATGGACCTACCATTTCTACCTGTTTAAGTCATACTTATTTTCTCCCCACTGTGAAATTTTGTTTGTTTTTATTTTTTTTCTGATTCCCAACTCCTAAGATGCTAGCGGTCTCATCTGAACTTTCTGATCATTATTCATACTTCCTCAAAATTAATTTAGTCCTTCCAAGATGGGGATTTCATCTGTGTGGGTTCTTCCTCTAATAGCTATCACCCATTTATACAATGTTTTAAGGTTTTCAAAACACACTCCTCCTAACCAGCCTGTGAAGTAGGTAGTAAAGGTATGATTTTCATTTTATAGATGAGAAATAGGCTCTGTGAATTACCCATGATCACTCTGCTTTTAAATGCCTGAGACAGTGCTAACCCAGGTTTCCTTATTCCAAACTATCCATCCACTCCACCTCCTTCATATATAGACAATGCCTCCTTGCCTTAGTGGATGGATTAATGAGTTCCTATGGCCAAAAAGAAAAATATTATAATGACATCAACAACAACATTGCTTGCTTTTAACCTTCTTTTAATTAATCTATTCAAACAGCTAGCTCTTTCAACTTAAGCTTATATGGTCCTCAGGTGATTTATATACAATCCATTACCAGGATGATGCCTTTATATAGCATTTGATAATATAGGATTTGATAATATACTTACTGTATTCAAATTTGTGTAAGTATGTGTATAATCATGGAATCCTAAATTTGGAGCTTGAAGGTACTTCAAAGATCATCTAGTACAACTACCTCATTTTACAACTCAGGACACTGAAAAGCAAAGAAGTGACTAGCCTAAGGTCATGTGGGTAGGAAGTGACAAAGTCAGGATTTGAACCTCAGGTCATCTGACACTAAAGCCAGCAAGCCTTTTCTTCTACTCTGCTGCATCCAAATTTACTATTTATATTGTTATACATTTCTTATCACCTCAATATTTTATAAACTTCTTGAAGAAAGAAACTATGTAAGACCAGTGCTCATTACATATGATAGGTGCATAATAACTGTTTATTAAATTAATCAAATAATAAATTAATCAATAATATCTAGATTTATAGAGCACTTTAAGGTTTGCAAAACACTTTACATATGTTATCTCATTTGATCCTCCCAATAGCCCAAGAGGTAAGAACTATTGTTAGGCTCACTTTACAGATGAGGAAACTAAGCCTGAGGGAGGTCAATGACTTGCCCAAGGTCACACAGCTAGTAAGAATCTTGGGCAGAATTTGAACTCAGGCCTTCCTGACTCCAACTCCATAACTGCCATAATCAAAAAATCGTTTACGGGTATCCCTTCCACAAGTGATTTTCCCCATCACAGTTTCAATATATTGTGGGTCAGCATAAGAAATTAAATGGGAATTTTGGAGGAGTTTTGTGGAAGCTATAGACAACCCATGAAGGCCAGCAGATGACACAGAAAAAGTTTAGAAATTTAGAAATGCCTAAATTTTACAATAAGGTATTGTAAACACCCCATAATGAAAAAAGAAAAAAAAATCAAACTTCTTCTCTGGTAGGAAGAGAGGGCCAAAAAAATTTCACTCAGATTTTCCAGATCAGTCTCCATGACCCTAAACCCCTTCCCCCTCCCCCACATGGAAGGGATAACTCTATTTAGCACCTATTATCAATCAGTTCACAAGTACTTAACAACATTGTGTTAGGCACCCAGTGTTACAAAGAAGTATGAGTCATTTCCGTTTCCCTCAGGAGGCTTACAGTATTATTGAGGAGTCAAACTAAAAAAGGATTCAAAAAAGAATAATTAAGTGCCAAACTTTGTGGTTGTGACTCATAAGTGAAATAGGCTTTATAGATGATATACTGTGTGAAGCTGGAATCACCTTCTAGAGGCACTCTATTGATAAGTATTTTCTCTTATGCCCAACGTGTTCCTGATGGGATCATCAGTTGCTTTACAGGAAGGTGCCTTAAATGTGCCTGGACATTATGAAATGACCAACTGCAGGGTAGTAGGAGGTATTTATGAATCTGCAATGCACTATGTGAGCCACAAGTGGTCTTTAATAGTGTTATTATCCCCTTCAATGAACCTGCTTGATGGTAGTGGTGATGGGCAGGGATTCATGCTTTATAATTTTGTATTTTGTTTTTTAAGGTCATATAGTCAGGATCAATAAGGTCCAGATGCAGGTAAACTACAAATATTGCCCATTCAGTTTATGTAGATTCACTTTAGAATATTAAATGCATGAGATCCAAGCTTCTTATTCCATGCAACGTGATTTACTATGTGTACCAGAAGCATATCCTAATAGTCCCTGAATTGATCTGGTTGCCATGTGGTGAAAAGTAAACACTTTCTTACTTGTTGATTTCATGTTTTCCTCTAGTACAGTAGTGTCACATTTTGCCTTGCTTTGGTTAAATCTCCAAAACTTTTCTGGAGCAAGTAAGCAAACCTCACAGGGGCTGGGTTCCAGCCTTAGAGAGAAGAGGGAGAAAGCATCTGCTTCCCTGACAAGCTTCTTGTCAATTCTGTGAAAGCAGAGCTATGAGAAGTCAATCTTGTAATAGCGACTGAAGAAGAGACACAAGCCACATTGCAGACACTGCAGAGATCCCTAACTAGAGTCGATTGTACCCCCTATACATTTTTCCTATCGGTGTAAATTCACTGAATTATATTTCTAGGTATGGCTTCCATACCAGTTCTGAGGATGTTAAGTTGAGGTTTGGAATAAATGCTAAAACCCAACTGGAGAGCTGAATATAAGAACTAATTTGGACACACCTTGTTCAAAATATTGTCCCTATTGGTATCTTATGCCCTTCTTGTATTGTGATATATTTGAGCACAAAGATCCTCTTTGGTAAAAACTTCTCTTCATGCTACAGCCTCCATGAGTACCTCCCCCAACTTCCACCCCTTGCTCTGGGAATAATCTGATCAGCACTAACAGTTTTGGAAAGATATCTGTCAATTGCCATATAACTCCACTCATAATCCCAGTGACTTCCCTGACCAAAACACCCCTGCTCAGTCAAGACTTCCTTATATATGTTGCTTCCCCTTTTGAAATGTAAGTTCCTTTGTATTTGTATTAGTACTGCTTAGTACAGTGTCTGGCACATAGTAAGAACTTAATAAGTGCTTTTCTATTCATTCATTCATTGCTAAGAGTGGGGGTCCACCTTACCCAATTAATCATAGAACACCCAGATTGAATCAAACAATCAAAAATAAATTAGGTGTGAATAAGTCCTTCATCAATTTGAAAAGATCATAGAGGCTTTGATTCATAGGATGAAGACAAATGATGCCACAAAGTGAATATCTTTTGATTGATTGAAGAAGATTAAGTCACATCTCTTAGACTACATATAAAAATGGCAGTCTAATCTGGAGCCAGAAGTCAAGTGGGAGAGGACTCCAAATTTAGGAGCTAAGGATTCCAGGTCCCTGATGGAGAATCATTTAGGGGATGGGAAGACATCGGGGAGAGAAGAGTACCACACTCTTCCTAGTTCCTCTACTCCATTGACTAGGAGACAATACGAGTGGAAAGAAATATGCCAAGGGTAAACTTAAGGCATTCAGGAAGGGCAAAAACACTTCTCTGGGTTATACAGAAAGGGAACTGGCCAAGACAAAATTCAAGAAACCTGGAATTTCCATAGGCATCAGCAGCAATGTGCACTATGAACCTCTTGAGGGTGGGAACTATCTTTTGCCTTTCTTGTATTCTCAGTACTTAGCATAATGCCTGGCACCTAGTAGGAATGCTTATTGACTGACTTGAAGCCAGGAGCAGTATCTCTAGTGCAGCAGTACCTGATAACAATTATCTCCACCAGAAATTGAGAGACAAAGTTGAGTACAAACTAGAAACATTGGGGAAAGACAGCTTCAGTACTCTCTTAAGTACACTGATGCTCAGGACTTGTAGTAACCAGGAGTTATGAGTTAGCCTTCAGCATACAGGTTCCCTATACATGTACCTCACTCCAATTTTAATATAATTCCTCTCCCCAGGGACCTTGTATGTGAAAAGAGAGAGTGAACTCCTGGTTTGGAGGCATTGTTTCTATAACAACTGTCCTTGCTAGATCTACTTAGTAAATATCCTTTATGAAAGCTAATTGGGTTTGGTTGATAAGCAATGAGAAACACACCAGCTACTGAGGAGATAGAAAAAACAACCACTCAGGATTACCCCTATAATTTTGAATGGAATAATAGCAGCACCTCCTGGGCACCCCCAATTGAGAGTGCCACTGTGAATAGAGAATATGAACCCAGAGGGAGTACAACAAATTAATTCTTCTAGCACAGAAGTTCTTTCAGAGAGTTTGAAAAGTTGGATGTGGGAAAAAATTACACCTTTATTTTACTAAGCCTCTAATGGAAATTTAGTGTTTCCTTCAATACTTTAAATGATTGTTCTGAGAAGAGCTCTATAGGCTTCCCCAGAATGCCAAAGCATTCAGTGATACCAAACAAAGTTAAGAACATTATGTTATGAAATTGCTTGTACTATTCCATGAATTAAAAATAAAATTAAAAAAAAATAAAAACAAAACAAAACAAAACAAACACCTGCTCTGCACCCAGTAGGCACTTAATAAATGTTTGCTACAGTTGTTTATGTGGTTATTATAACTCATTTCTATAGTACTTTAAGGCTTTTGAAGCATTTTCTTTGAAACCATCCTAAGCTGCTATGATAGGAAGTTTTATTGAATGCTGGAGGGTTGGGCAGATGAGGGTGGTCCTATTTAAGAGTGTAGACTGCAGGGCTGGGGACCTGTGGCCTTGAGGCCACATGTGGCCTTCTAGGTCCTGAAGTGCAGCCATTTGACTGAATACAAACTTCAGAGTATGTTCTGTTTTTCCCTCACCCTTAATGTAAAGAATTCAAACAGGAAACAATTTCATTGGGAGGGGTGAGAAAACTCTGAGTGCTCCATCAGGGCGGTAGATATCTCCAACATCTCCAAATTACCTTCTTCCTCTTTGTTAGGCTTCCTGATAGGCTGATGGGCACAACTCTGCCAATTCCTACTTCAGATTGCCAAGGAGGGGCTAGGACAAACCTTCTTTTACTTCTTCACTAGGAATTTGACCTTACAATGAGATAAACTTCTAAAGTGCTTAGCATAGCACCTAGTATACAGTTGGTGCTTATTAGATACTTTTTCTGTTCCCTTCCATTCCTATAACCCTCTTTCTCTACGAGTCAAATTCCTGGCTTATAGTCTTTCTCTCCACCCTTCCTTCCTTTCCTTATTCTGGAGAGATTACTACATTTATGTCTATGTTCCCTCAAATACCCTAACTTCCTAGTACCTCAGTTTCCTCAAATACCATGACATGACCAATTCTCACTCAATACTACCTGCAAATAGGAATGGTCATATTTTTCATCTTGCCACAACCCACAAGTGTTCCACTTCCATGTTCAAGAACTCTGAATTTCTTCAAGTGTTCATTATCTTTTTCTTTTTAATCTTTCCATCTCTTCCTGTGTCTCATTCCTCTGATACCAACTCTCCATTCTCAGAGTGACCTTCAGTCCCTTTATCTGTCAGTACTATCTTAGACCATCATGCTCTTCTCCCTTCCAAATCTTGACCTCTTGGAGAGCCAGTTCAACTATTCATTGTCCTCTACGCTTAAATCTCTTATCCCCTTGTCCTATCATCAATTATGCTTTGCCAAACCTCAACTCAGGGTATTCACACTACTCATTTCCTTTCCTATTCACTTGCTACTGAAGAGAACTGAAGGAAATCACAAAATCATTCTGACCAGGGTACTACAAATTTGACAGCTAATTTTAATTAGCCTGTTTTTACTTATCTCTGCCAGGACATCTGATTGGTTTTACAGTGTTTTAGGAATGTAATAACTAAAAAGAAGTGTATTCTCATTGGCCTGACCTTTTATCAATACAAGTAGCATGTTATAAGTATTGTAGAAGATGCAGTCATTATACTATTGATTTTTAATTTGCTATTAATAAATGCCTTTGGTTTGGTATCAGTTATTTGTCAAGGAATTATTATATATACATGCATATATATACCCAGATATGTGTATGTATATGTGTGTATGTATGTGTACACACACACACACACACACACATACATAATTAAATATGGGTTTTATCTTCTGTTATGCTATGAGATTTTTTTCCCTCTTTCTTCAACCTCCCAGCTGTCTGTCATCATTCTATGTTGGAATATCTTCCTAACATTCCATCGAGGAGGGCTAAGTGAAATCAATATGGCAATAGCAGGCTGCTTATGCTTTCCAGCTTTGCCAGGGAATGTTATGATTAATGGTTGGTGCCTGGCTCAATACCACTCTATTAGCACAATGCCCTGTCCAATCATTCTACTTGTTCATCAGATTGAATTAATTTTATGTATTGCTTGAAAAATATAGCATGAGGTTAAAAGAAATCTTTTATTAAATCCTCAATCAATTATATCTCGCTTGGAGCAGTGTTAGAACAATAGTTTTCCCTTTTTTGCCCATGTTTGTTAAAGAGCAATCAATATACAAGAATATTATGGGCTTTACAATGGAGATGAGGGAAGCTCATTGCCACGATATCTCCTATTGAATACCATGCATTTTCCTAGCAGCTACATAGAAAACGGGTATTTTTATCTATCAAGAAAAAAAGGATGATTTTTTTTTTAACTTTTTAATGTTTGGTAGAGTATCTAGCAAATCAATTCCCACTGATTTTTCATAGGTAGAATCAATCAGATCTTTATTTCTATGATGAAAATCTAAGCTATATTTTAATCATTTCATATTTCATATTTAAACAATTGATATAGTCTTCTAAGCATGCTCTCTATCTTTTCCCTTTATATAGCACATTGTAATAATAATTTAACATAGTGATAAATACAGATTATGCAAGTACATAGTAGAAATTGCAAATCATCACTGTGTGTTGCAAAAGTACATACTGAAAACATAGCGAGACATGGTCTGATGGCTAGAACTATATATCAGAACTTCATTAACTTTAATAGACTGATAGTCAACTTTTAGGCCAAAATCAGACCTCAAAATATCCTAGAGAAAATAATCAATAAACTGTATGAGAACCCAACCATGATTACAAACCAAACTTTTGTCTAATGTTTTCCAGACATAAAATGTATACACAGTGCTTTTTTTAAGCTAGCTATTGCCATACCAAATGCTCATAATCACCAAGGTGAATGGAATTAAAATCTCATAAAATCTAGAAACTTAGCAGGGGAGGTCAAAATACTGTGGGAACATGAAGAGGTGCATGTCATTCATGTAGTCCTGGCTTATTTGAGATATGCCATGGATGCCTTAAGTGAATCTGTATAGGAAGTACTAGCATCCTAATATTTTTATTCAAGTGACCAAAGCATTTCTGTGGAGAGAGCATGTAATATAAAAGAATAGAATAGCAAGAAGGATAACAAGTTTTCCTAGGATTGTTTTTATTTGAACCCATCAAAAATGATGAGAATATTAAGATGATGACAACAGACTCACATTTATTGTCACATTATTTTAGAGTGCTTTTCAGCTTTGCAAAATGCTTTACATTAGTTTATTCAATCCCTTCCACATACAGCAGTGATTATTATCTCCAAAAATTCAATAAGTCCATCCTATGGGCCAAGCAATATGCTAAGATTCCAGAGATACAAATAGAGCAAACTTTGGGAAATTTACCATTTAGTAGGGTAGAGAAAACAAAAACAAATGTTCCTAATTATAATACATTTTTCAATATGATAATCCCATAGGAGAAGAACAGAGTAATATGAAAAATTTAAGGAAAGATGATTCAATTATAGCTGAGGAGATCAGATAAGGCATTATGTAAGAGATTAGAATTGAAGCCTTGAAAATAAGGCAATGTTACCCAAGACCCCAGTTTTGGGATAAAAACTCACTATTTGACAAAAACTGCTGGGAAAACTGGAAAATAGTATGGCAAAAACTAGATGTAGACTGACATCTTACACCAAATACCAAGATAAGGTCAAAATGGGTACATGATTTAGACATAAAGGATGATACTATAAGCAATATAGGAGAGCAAGGTATAGTTTGCCTATCAAATCTATGGAGAATGGAGAAATTTATGACCAAACAAGAGATAGAGAACAGTATGAAATACGAAATAGATAATTTTGATTTCATTAAATTAAAAATTTTTGCACAAACAAAACCAATGCAACTCAGATTAGAAGGAAAGCAGAAATCCGGGAAACAATTTTTTACAGCCAGTGTCTCTGATAAAGGCATCATTTCTCAAATACATGGAGAACTGAGTCCAATTGGTAAGAATACAAGTCATTCCCCAAATAATAAATGATCAAAGGACAATGAATAGGCAGGTTTTGGATGAAGAAATTAAAGCTATCTAGAGTCATATGAAAAAAATGCTCTAAATCTCTATTGATTAGAGAAATGCAAATTCAAACAACTCTGAGGTACCACCTCACGCCTATCCAATTGGCTAATATGACAGAAAATGAAAATGATAAATGTTGAAGATGTGGGAAAATTGGGACACTAATGCATTGTTGGTGGAGTTGTGAACTGATCCAACCATTCTGGAGAGCAATTTGGAACTATGCCCAACAGGCTGTAAAAGTGTGCATACCCTTTAATCCAGCAATACCACTTCTAGGTCTGTATCCCAAAGAGATCATAAAAAAGGGGAAAAGACCCACATGTACAAAAATATTTATAACAGCTATTTTTGTGGTGACAAAGAATTGGAAAATGAGAGGATGCCCACCAATTGGGGAATGGTTGAACAAGTTATGGTATATGAATGTAATGGAATATACTGTAATGGAATGGTAAAGAGGCAGATTTCAGAAAAATCTGGATAGACTTACATGAACTGATGCTGAATGAAGTGAGCAGAAACAGGAGAACATTGTACACAGTGACATTGTGAGATGACCAACATTGATAGACTTAGCTTTTCTCAGCAGTGTAATGATCTAAGACAGTTCCAAAAAACTCATGATGGAAAATGCTATCCACACCCATAGAAAGAACTATGGAGTCTGAATGTAGATTGAAGCATACTATTTTCTCTCTTTTTTGTGTATTTTTTTCTTCTTTCTTTCTCATAGTTTTCCCTTTTGTTGTGATTCTTCTTTCACAACACGACTAATATGGAAATGTGTTTAATATGATTATATATGTATAGCCTATATCAGATTATATGCTGTATTGGGGAGGGAGGGAAAGGGAGGGAGAGAAAATTTAGAACTCAAAATCTTATAAAAGTAAATGTTAAAAACTAAAAATAAATAAATAAATGAAATTTTTAAAGAAAAGAAAGTAAGCAGTGTTTCAAAAAGGTAGGGATAGAGACACCATTTCAAGTGGGTGGTGGGGCAGGATAATAGGTTGCTCTTGAAAAGACAGGAATCCTGGTAGGAAAGTACAAGATTGGGAAACTTTAAGAAGGCTATTTTGAATAGAAGGTAGAGTATATGAAGGCAAATATGTAAGAATAGGGGTAAGGATTAGATCTAAGATTTCTTATAGATAGAGAAATCTTAAATTAGGAAACTTCCTCTACTCATGCAGACTGGTCCTTTCTCTGCAAGTGAGAGCTTTAGAAAGTTGCTTAGGGGGTGCAGCTAGGTGGCACAGAGGATAGAGCACTGGCCCTGGAGTCAGGAGGACCTGAGTTCAAATCTGGCCTCAGACACATAACACTTACTAGTTGTGTGACTCTGGGCAAGTCACAACCTCATTGCCTAGCCAAAAGAGAGAGAGAGAGAGAGAGAGAGAGAGAGAGAGAGAGAGCAAGTTCCTTAGGACACTGAGAAACTGGGGCTTGCCCAGGATATCCCACAGTTAATGTGTATAAGAGACAGGACTCGAACCCAGGTTTCTATAATGCCTCTCTATCCCCTCAGGTTATTTGCAGCATAGAATTTGTGAAGGTAAATAGTAGCATTCAAATAAAGTTAGACACTGGGATGTCAGGAAAACCAAAACTGCAAATTATTGCATATAGCCAGCACCTATATATAGCACTTTAAGGTTTGTGAAGTACTGTACATATGTTATCTTATTTAATCCTCACATCTCTGTGAGGTAGGTGCTATTATTTTATGGTTGAGGAAACTGAGGTACAGAGGGGTTAAGTGACTTGTCTAGAGAAAGTATGATGGAAAGGCATGGTGGGCATTAATTAGTAGGTGACATCATGTTTTTTTATGAGTTTTCATGCATGAGAGGTGATATGAAAGACATTATCAAGGCCAGTGACAGGGTGATCATGTAGTGAGAAGGAGAAATGGCATATATTACAGCCCATCTGCTACACTGGTAACCCCTGAGATAGTAAAAGAACAAGGATAGTAAAAGAACAAATCTGCCTGCTTACCATTATTATGGAACAGTATATTCCATTACATTCATATACCATAACTTGTTCGACCATTCCCCAATTGGTGGGCATCCTCTCATTTTCCAATTCTTTGTCACCACAAAAATAGCTGTTATAAATATTTTTGTACATGTGGGTCTTTTCCCCTTTTTTATGGTCTCTTTGGGATACAGACCTATGTTTAGCAGATCTTTTATGGATGATTTATGGGAAAACATAGAGAAGAATCATCCAAGAAAGGAAGATATGGAGGAGTTAAGACCTGTATTGATGGAGATAATGGGCATCTCTTGTATAAGTGAGATAAAAGTCCCCTTTCTATCTCATACTCAGCTTGCAGTTTGAGACGAACTGGCTTTTTGTCCCTTAATGTGACTTGATGATGTCCAGCTCAAATACAAAGGTCAGCTAAAATGTTCCTATGTTCCTGACTGACCTACCCAGTTTTAATTAATTAATTCATTTCTGATTCCCTCTTCAGCTTATATGTAGTTCCTTGGAGCAGTGTCTTCTGCACTGTCTACATTGTTAGATTTTTTCTTGTGTAAATATTCTTTCTTTACTCATTCTGCAAGGAATGTGATGGTGACTCCTCCTTTTGTAATTCTTCCAGGTGTTCTAATTCAACAAGCATTTTTTTAAGCTCTTAGGATGAAGGGACTGGAGATACAAAGACATAAAAAGGAAATAGACCCCGACCTCAAGGAGCTTATGTTTTACATTATTATCTGAACACTATAAATCCTATTGTCCATGCAAGGACTGTGGAATATTCTCATGGAGTGTACCCTCTCTTATCTAACCAATTTCAAAATACCTCCCATTTCATTTCTCCACATCTCAGCTGTTATATACCAGGGGATTGTATATTAAATTTAATACTGTGTTTACTTGAAGAAAACATCATTTGGAAGACAAATGTGTTAGAAAAACATCATGTGAATTTTCCAAAAATCTGATTCAAATTACTTTTGGGATTATCACTTATAGTGATCCCTCTCTTCCCAGTTAGCATTGATAATTGAAAGCTGACCATGCAAATATTCATTGCTTTGAGATAGACAACTCTTTAGTAGCATGTTCTCTTTAATCTCTTCTAAACACATTCAGTGCTCACTAAACATTAAATGACTAAGATTTTACTCCATTTTTTTTGTTCAGTCATTCAGTCATGTCCAACTCTTTGTGACTCCATGGACTTGCCAGGCCCTTTTACCTTGCACTATTTCTCAAAGCCTGTCCAAGTTCATGTTCATTGTTTCCATTATACTATCTATACATCTCATCCTTTGTTGACCCACTTTCCTTTTGCCTTCAGTCTTTTCAAACATCGGGGTCTTTTCCAGTAAGTCTTGTCTTTTCATTATGTGACCAAAGTATTTAAGCTTCAACTTCAGTGTTTGACCTTCCAGTGAATAGCCCAAATTATTTTCTTTAAATATTGACTAATTTGATCTCAGTATTGTCCAAAGGACTTTCAAAATCTTCTCCAGCACCACAATTCAAAAGCACCAATTTGGTGGCACTCAGCTTTCCTTGTAGTAAAACTCTCACATCCATATATTGTTATGGGAAAAAAAAAACAAAAAACTGTAGCTTTGGCTATGTAGACCTTTGTCAGCAAAGTGATGTCTGCTTTCCAGTATGCTGTACAGTTTTGCCATGGCTTTCCTTTTAATGAGAAAGCATCTTTTAATTTTATTACTGCAGTCTCCATCTGCAGTGATCTTTGGGTTAAAGAATATACAATCTGACACTGCTTCCATTTCTTCTCCCTCTATTTACCACAAAGCAGTGGGACCAGTTGCCAAGATGGTAGTTATTTTGATGATAAGTTTCAAGTCAGCTTTCATTCTCTCCTCTTTCACCCTCATCAAGAGGCTTCTTAATTCCTCTTCACTATCTACCATCACAGTGGTATCATCTGCATCTGAGATTGTCGATATTTATCCAAGCAAGACTAATTCCATCTTTTGGTTCATTCATCCTGGCATTTTGCATGATGTACTCAGCTTATCAGTTAAAAAATAAGGTGACAATATATAGCCTTGGCACATTACTTACCTGACCACTTTAAAGCATTTGGTCCATTTTGATTTTTTTCTTCCTTTTTTCCTTTCTATTTTTTTTTTCTATTTATGGTTTACTTTTGCTTACTTAAATGAGATACTTAGAGCATCAGCAAGTCTGTTTCTTTTAAACAGAGGTTTCTTCTTTTTTTTTTAGTAGTATCTTTTCCCAATTACTTGTAAAGATAGTTTTCAAAATTCATTTTTATAAGATATTGAGTTCCAAACTTTTTTTTCATTCTCTCCCTTCCCTCACACTTCCCCAAGACAGCAAACAATCTGATATAGGTTGTATATGTATAATCATGTTAAACATATTTCCTTGTTAGTCATGTTGTGAAAGAAGAATCAGAACAAAGAAAAAAGAAAAAAAACAAAAACAAAAAAGTGAAAATAGTATATTTTGATCTGCATTCAGACTCATAGTTCTTTCTCTGGATGTGGATAGCTTTTTCCATCAAAAGTCTTTTGGAAGTGTCTTGGATTATTGTATTGCTGAGATGAGGTAAGTCTATCATAGTTTATCATTGCACAATGTTGCTGTTATTGTGTACAGTGTTCTTCTGGTTCTGCTTACTTCAATCAGCATCAGTTCATGGAAGTCTTTCCAGGTTTTTTCTGAAGTATGCCTGCTCATCATTTCTTATAGCACAACTTAGTGTACCATAACTTGTTCAGTCACTCCCCAATTGATGGACATCCTCTCAGTTTCCAATTCTTTGTTACCACAAAAAGAGCTGCTCTAAATATTTTTGTACATGTGGGTCCTTTCCCCTTTTTTTATGATTTCTTTGGGATACAGACCTAGTAGTGATACTGCTGGATCAAAGGGTATGCATGGTTTTACAGCTGTTTGGGCATAGTTCCAAATTGCTCTCCAGAATGCTTAGATCAGTTCACAATTCCACCAACAATGCATTAGTGTTCAAAATTTCCCACATCTTCTCCAACATTTATCATTTTCATTTTCTGTCATATTAGTCAATTGGATAGGTGTGAAGTGATAGCT
The DNA here is from genome assembly GCF_900497805.2 of Vombatus ursinus. Taxonomy (NCBI): domain Eukaryota; kingdom Metazoa; phylum Chordata; class Mammalia; order Diprotodontia; family Vombatidae; genus Vombatus; species Vombatus ursinus. The sequence goes on along the minus strand of NW_020950792.1, from coordinate 439,052 downwards.
CAGAGTTGTTTTAATTTGCAATTCTCTACTCGAGTGATTTAGAGCATTTTTTCATATGACTCTAGATAGCTTTAATTTCTTCTTCTGGAAACTACCTCTTTATATCCTTTGACCATTTAGCAGTTAGAGAATGACTTGCATTCGAATCAAGTAGACTCAATTCTCTCTCTCTCTCTCTCTCTCTCTCTCTCTCTCTCTCTCTCTCTCT
>NW_020950792.1:403733-438834 GCF_900497805.2 Vombatus ursinus | reverse complement strand
TCTCTCTCTCTCTCTCTCTCTCTCTCTCTCTCTCTCTCTCTCTCTGTGTGTGTGTGTGTGTGTGTATGTATATATATATATCAGAGACACTGGTTATAAAAATTGTCTCCCAGCTTCCAATCTTAGTTACATTGGTTTTGTTTGTGCAAAAATCTTTTTATCCATTTTGCATTTCAAAATGTTCTCTATCTCTTGTTTGGTCATTAAATTCTTCCCTTCTCTGTAGATCCAACAGGTAAACTATTCCTTACTCTCCTAATTTGCTTATGGTATCAACCTTTATGTCTAAATCATGCACTCATTTTGACCCTATTCTGGAATACTGTGTGAGAGGTTGGTGTGTGCCTACCATACTATTTTCCAGTTTTCCCAACAGTTTTTGTCAAATAGTGAATTCTTATCCCAGAAGCTAGAGTCTTTAGGTTTTTCAAACAGTAGATTACTATAATTATTTACTACTGTTTCTTGTGTACCTAAGCTATTCCTCTGATCCACTACTCTATTTTTCAGCCAGTACCAAATACTTTTGATGATTGCTGCTTTGTAACATAGTTTTACATTTGGTATGGCTAGGCTAGGGCTCCTTCCTTTGCATTTTTTCATTAATTCTCTTGATATTCTTGACCTTTTGTTCTTCCAGATGAACTGTTATTATTTTTATAGCTCTATAAAATATTTTAGGTAGTTTGATTGGTATGGCACTGAATAAGTAAATTAATTTAGGTAGAATTGTCATTTAATTGATATTTTTCTAGTCGTTTAGATCTGACTTTATTTGTGTGAAAAGTGTTTTCTAATTGTTTTCATATAGTTACTAGGTATACACACATGCATATATACATATATACATACATACACACCCACACACATACACACACATCTTTGCAGGTAGACTCCCAAATATTTTATTGTCTACAGTTAATGCAAAGAGAATTTCTGTATCTCTTGCTGCTGGGCTTTGTTAGTAATATATAGAAATGCTGATGATTTATGTGGGTCTATTTTATATCCTGTGACTTTGCTAAAGTTGTTGATTATTTCAAGTAGTTTTTTAGTTGATTGTCTAGGATTTTCTAAGCATACCATCGTATCATCTGCAAAAAATGATAGTTTTATTTCCTCATTGCCTATTCTAATTCCTTCAATTTATTTTACTTTTCTTATTGCTAAAGCTAACATTGCTAGTACAATACTGAAAAATAGTGGTGACAATGGGCATCCTTGTTTCACTCCTGATCTTTTTGGGAAAGAGTCTAACTTATCCCCATTGCATATTATGCTTGTTGATGGTTGTAGATAGATACTATTTATCATTTTAAGGAAAATTCCATTTATTCCTATGTTCTTTAGTGTTTTTAATAAAAACTGTTGCATTTTGCAAAAAAAAAAAACCTTTTTCTGCATCTATTCAGATAATCATATGATTTCTGATAGTTTTGTTGTTGATATTGTCAATTATACTGACAGTTTTACTAATAGTGAACCAGCCCTGCATTACTGGTATAAATTCCACCTGATCATATTATATTATCCTCATGATAAATTTAAAAATTTTGCATAAATATTTATTTAGGAAATTGGTCTGTAATTTTCTTTCTTTGTTTTAGCTCTTCCTGGTTTAGCCATGAACATCATGTTTGTGGCATAAAAGGATTTGGTAGTACTCCTTGTTTGCCTATTTTTCCAAATTGTTTATATAGTATTGGAATTAATTGTTCTTTAAATGTTTGGTAGAATTCACTTGTAAATCCATCTGGTCCTGGAGATTTTTTTCTTAGGAAGTTTGTTGGTTGCTTGTTCAATTTCTTCTTATTAAGTATTTTATTTCCTGTTCTGTTAATCTGAGACATTTATATTTTGTAAATATTTTTGTTCCCTAATACATGGTCATTTTTTTTGTATAGGTGCCATGTACCACTCAGAAAAAAGTATATGCCTTTTTATCTGCATTCAATTTTTTCCAGAGATCTATCCTAACTTTTCTAAAAATATCTTTACCTCCTTTATTTCTTTCTAGTTCATTTTGTGGTTAGATTTATCTAGTTCTGAGAGGAGGAGTTTGATGTCTCCCACTAGTATGATGTTGCTGTCTATTTCTTCCTGTAACTCACTTAACTTCTCCTCTAAGAATCTATATATTATACCACTTAGTGCATAGATGTTTAGTATTAATATTACTTCATTGTCTATGCTACCTTTTAGCAAGATGTAGTTTCCTTCCTTATCTCTTTTAATTAGGTCTGCTTTGTTTTTGCTTTCTCTGAAATCCAGATTGTTACCTTTGTTTTTTCCTTTTTACTTCCTCCAAAGCACAATATACTCTGCTCCAGTCATGTACCTTTACTCTGCATATCTTTCTGCTTCAAATGTATTTCTTGTAAACAACATATTGTAGGATTCTAGTTTTTAATGCACTCTGCTATCTACTTCCAATTTATGGGAGAATTCATCCCATTCACAGTTATGATTACTAACTGTGCATTTCCCTCCATCCTATGTTCCCCCTGTTTACACTTTTCTCTTTCTTTCACCCTGTCCCTCCTCATCTGTTTTATTTCTGACCAATGCCTCTTTCAATTTGTCCTCCCTTCTATTACCCCCACCTTTCCTTTTCTTTCCCCTTTCCCCTCCTACTTCTGCCTTCCCTTCTATCACCACACCCTCCTTTTTTCCCCTTTCCTTTCCTACTTCACTATAGGTTAATATAAATTTCTATACCCAATTGAGTGTGCTATTTCCTCTTTAAGCAAAATCTAATGAGAGTAAGGTTTAAACAATACTCATCTATTCTCTTCTTTCCCTTTATTGTAATAGGTCTTTCCCACCTCTTCAAGTGACATAATTTACTCTATTCTGCCTCCCATTTTCCACTTCTCCCAGTACAATCCTTTTTTTCACCCCTTAATTTTTTTATATCATCACATCAGAGTTAACTTGTACCCACATCTTCTGTCTATATATACTCCTTCTAACTGCCCTAATAGAGATACAGTTCTCAAGAGTTACAAGAATCATCATCCCATGTAGGAATATTAACAGTTTAACCTTACTAAATAGGATGTTTGTTTGTTTGTTTTTGTTTCCTAATTACCTTTTTTATGCTTCTCTTGAGTCTTGTATTTGAAGATTGAATTTTTTGTTCAGCTCTGGTCTTTTCATCAGGAAAGTTTGAAAGTCCCTTATTTCATTGAATATTCATCTTTTCCCTGGAAAGATTATTCTCAATTTTGCTGCATATTTGATTCTTAGTTGTAATCTAAGCTCCTGTGCCTTCAGAATATCATATTCCTAGCCCTCTTATCCTTTAATGTAGAAGCTGCTAAGTTCTGTGTAATCCTGACTGGTTATTCAATATTTGAATTGGTTTTTTTTTTTTGGGCTCTTGCTCTATGTATTCCCTGGATATATGATAATTATGGAATCTAGCTACAATATTCTTAAAGTTTTCATTTTGGGATCTCTTTCAGGAGGCAATTGGTGAATTCTTTCAAGGACTTTTTACCCTCTGGTTCTATGATATCAGGGCAGTTTTCCTTGATGATTTTTTGAAAGATGCTGTCTAGGTTCTTTTTTAGTTATGGTTTTCAGGTAGCCCATACTTATTAAATTATCTCTCCTGGATCTATTTTCTAGATCAGTTGTTTTTCCAATGAGATATTTTACATTTTCTTCTATTTCTTCATTCTTTTGTTTTGTTTGACTGATTCTTAATGTTTCATAGTATCATTAGTTTTCACTTGCTCAATTTTAATTTTCAAGGAATTATTTTCATCAGTTATCTTTTGTACCTCCATTTCATTTGACCAATTATAATTTTTAAGGAATTTTTTTCTTCAGTCAATTTTTGTCCTTCCTTTTCCAAGCTGTTGACTTTTTCTTGCATACCTCTCATTTCTTTTCCCAATTTTTCTTCTACCTCTAGTATTTGATTTTTAAAATCCTTTTTGAGCTCTTCCAAGAAGGGTTTTTGGGCTTGAGACCAATTCATATTCCCCTTTGAGGCTTCATATGTAGGCATTTTGACATTGTTGTCCTCTTCTGAACTTGTGTTTGGATCTTCCCTATTGCCATATGGTCAGGGCTCTATACTTTTTTTGCTCATTTTCTAGTCTATTTCATGACTGTTAAAATTGAGCTCTGCTCTTGAGGAACAGAGGTCACTGTCTCAAGCTTCTTGTACTGAGGGCTAGGGGCCCTGTCACTGGCTTTCTATGCCAGGGCTGCAGGTGCTACCAGCTTGCCCACTGTATTATGGTGGCTCCAGCCTAGTTGTGTCTGTTGGGGGTAGTGGTGGTAGGGGAACACCTTCCAGTGTTGACAATTTGTCTTCTGTGCTATGGCTGGAGGCCTCAACCCTAGCCTGCTGGGCTACTGGCCTGCTGAGCCAAGACTGAAGGGCCTTGATTTCTGATCTATGCTGGGGCTGAGAGTCTCATGCTGGCTTGCCTAGATATCATCTGCACTGGGTTGTGCTCCCTTTTTATCCAAGTGAGATAGACTTTTCTTGAAGTCCTTCTAAGTTATATTATGCTGGAAAATTGTTTCACTCTGCCTTTTTGTAGCCTCTGTCACTTCAAAATCTGTTTAGAAACTTGATTTAACATTATTTCTGAGGGAAACTGAGGAGAGCTTAGGCAACTTCCTGGCTTTTCTCTGCCATCTTGGAACAGAAGTTTCAAGGTGAATATTGCAATTAAGTCAGGGATACAGACTTGTATTGTTTAATTAAAAGCCACTATAATATTAACTGTATGGCCAAATATGTTGTTTTGAAAAAAATCTAAATACAAATTTGCACATCCTCCCGTACAAGTATAAAAGGACTAGATAGTAAGTACTGAAAATTTGACTATATACCCTTTGGTTTGGATTGGATTCTTTAATTTTTATTTCTTTAATTCTATTCATCATTATGCATCAACTACAATCCTTACTCACACCTTTTGGAGAACAACAGAAAAAGCAGTTTGGAGTAAAAGTGAACCAAGGACATAAATGAAGGAGGAACTCAGAGAGTACACCTTATTCTCCTTCTTTGCTTATAGATCACAAGTGCCCTAGTACAAGGGGATAATTAAACCAATTGTTCTCTTAATTTATAATTGTATACATAACAGTATGTATTGATAGTTATTTTTTCAGGAAGGATGAAGACCTTTAAAGTTGATATCTAATCAATTCCTTGCTATAATATCTCTAAGTAGTAGCTGTCATAATTTCTATATAATATAAAGGGAAACTGAAGGATTGATTTTACTAATGAAAATGTTGTTCAGGCATGTCAAACTCTTTGTGAACCCATGGACCATACTGTCCATGGAATTTTCTTCACAAAGATACTGGAGTGGTTTGCCATTTCCTTCTCCAGTGGATTGAGGCAAACAGAAGTTAAATGACTTGCCCAGGTTCACACAGCTAGTAAGTAAGTGTCTGAGGCTGGATTTGAACTCAGGTCTTCCTGACTCCAAGCTCAGCACACTATCCACTGAGCTACCTAGCTGCCTTCTACTAATGCATATAGTATTGCATTTAGAATCCAAAGACTTGAGTTCAAATTTTGACTCTGCTACTAAGTACCTACGTAACCTTAGGAAAGTCAATTCCTCTCCAGTCTTAATTCCCTTATTCATTAAAAAATAAGTTGGAGTAGATTCACAGTTCTTGGTACATACTAAATCCTGAATAAATGTATTATCTATCTATCTATCTATCTATCTATCCATCTATCTATCTATCTCAGGAGTTCTTAACCTGGAGTCTACTGGCTCCTTGGAAGTCCATGGATGAATTTTAGGGGGATAAAATTGGATAGGAAAAAATTGCATATTTATTTTCACTAACCTCTAACTTAAATTTAATATTTCCTTTCTTTTTAAATGGAGATAACAAAAATTAATCTAAAAGGGGGTCCATAGGCTTCACCAAACTGCCAAAGAGGTCCATGACAAAACAAAACAAAAAAGAAACCCCTTAATTGATCTTTAAAGTTCTGTACATGAAACCTATAGAAAGAAATAACACAAGACCTATAGAAAGAAGAGAAGAGACAGAATTAAAAGTTCCTGTCTCCTGGGACAACACACTAAAATTAAGCTAGAAAGAACCTTGCTTTTCATGTAAAGGCTTTATTAGGAAGAACAAAGCTCTTCAGAGCTCCACCTGTGAAACATACCATCTGAGATGGCAGTTAGGACAGGTGTGTATGCTATGCTTTAAGTTACAGCTTTAAATAGCCTCATCTACTTTGTTAATTACCACAGCAACCTTGACAATCCCTGGTAGCATTGCATCCTATGCTCCTTGAGATATTTTCTCAAGGCTGGCACTTCATGAGGGGACTGCAGGTGCTACTGTAATGTTAAGAAAAGAAATGTTAAAAAAAATGTTAAAAAAAAAAAGCAATTTCAACTTGCTGGATGTTATACCAGTCTGTTCTGCTGAAAGTTGTATTAAACCATCAATGAAAACTTAGTATTTCTAACAATGTCCTGTACTATTTTGGTGTGAATATGCATGAATTGCCTAACTCCCTATTTATTTCTCTTTCTTTTCATCCTATGGTACCCAGGGATTGGACCTTGTGTTTGCATCCACTACCACTAACCAACCTTCTACATGAATTCCTTTGTAACTAGATCCTTTGCAGAAAGGGACACAGATTCTCATACTTTCCTAACCTGTATTATTTGAAAGAAGCAACAAACTGTCATGGATGCACAGCTGGCACACCTGTTGTTATACTTGACAGCATATTTTACAGGTGAGATTCATGATCATAGCTGGTTTTAATGAAAGCCACAAGGCTCAGGCAAGATCAGAGTCAGATACCAAAATAGTAATATAGTGGAAGAATAAATATATAGATCAGGGATTCTTAACCTTTTTTGGTGTTATAGACTATTTTGGTAGCCTATAGATTCCTACTTTGAATATTACTATCAAATATATACAATAAGATGCAGAGGACTATATAGGAAACCAAAATTTAATGAAAATTGGAATGTAGTTTTTCTAGGTTCTGTGGATCCCCAAGTTAAAGACCCCTGGTGTAGGCATTAACTGGGAAAGGGGAAGCAACTGTAGTCATGGAGCTAGGATAAATGATTCATCAGCTTTTATTTTCCTTTTATGAGATAGCAAGGAGCTAATAAAGCATAATAGCAGGCAATGTTGGTGATCTGGTCTATCTGCTTGTCTGTGTTTCAATGGGAGAGACTGTCATTGTATTAAACATAGTGTGATACATAGCTCAGATACACTTGGTATAGTAGGAACTGGGAAATCTTTCCCTTCTTCCCTTCCTTACCACATCTCATGCTTAGGCACACAATTCCTTTTCTTCTATTTAACAGCATTTGTTTTCTTTCTCTTGATCCACCATTTTATGGCCCCCTCTTCAAATGAGGAGAAAACAAATAAATAAAATCTTTAACAAATATGTACAGTCAAGTCAAATCCCCACACTGACCATATCCAAAATATATCTCATTCTGTTTTCTCCTTATTGAGTCCATTAACTCAAGAGCTTAGTAGCATTCTTCATCATTTGTCCTCTGGAATTATGTTTGGTCATGTATTGATAAAAAAATCAAGTTATTCAATTTTACAGTGTTGTGATTGTATAAACTACCTTCCTGGTTCTGCTCACTTCCTTCTGCATCAGTCAGTAGAAGTCTTCTCAAGTGTCTCTGAAATCATCCCCTTCACTGTTTCTTATGGCAGAAAAAAAATTATGGTATATAAATGGGAGATCCTTCATTATAGCATTGGGATATCACCTCATATAGTTCATTTGTTTAAGTCAGTGTGAATCCTTTATAGCCCACCCATTAATGTTGGGGTCCAGGAAGCTAAATCATTTGTGCTTTAAGAAATAGCTTTAAATGGCTTCATCTACCTTGTTAATCACCACAGCAACACTGAAACCCCAGTAGCTTCCATTACTCATTGCTCCCTGAGGTATTTTTTCAAGGCTGGTGTTTCATGAGAAAGTCACATGAACCCCAGGTGCTGATCTAATGAGAAAAAAACAACAGCAACTTGTGGAATATTACACTACCCTATTCTGCTCAAGGCTGTACAAATCATAGATAAAGAATAGGGACCCTTTGAAAGGAAATCCATTGATCTGTGTCTCTCTGTAGGTGGTAGAAAGGACCTGAAGAGCTATTTTGAATTGGACAGATTATGAAGCAAAGTTATCAGAGCTGAAACCTAACTCCAGATGAGTCCAATTTTGTTCTTATGTGAAACAGTAGCTTAGAGGCACCCCTTCTTGTTGCTTATGTAAAATAACAAGGAAAGAAATAATAATACTCATAAAAACCATCTTAAATCCCCTGAAGGCTTTATTGCTAGATGCTACAGAAAAGATAATGGAAAAGTAAAATAAAAAGCAAAAAGGGAAAGTTATAGATTTTTTTTTAAAAAGTCCTGTATAGTAGAAACAGTGTTGTCTGACTCTTCTTGACCCCAGTAGGGGTTTTCTTGGCAAAAATGCTGGAGTGGGTTGCCATTTCCTTCTACAGCTCAGTTTACAAATGAGAAAACGGAGACAAACAGGGTTTAAGTGACTTGCCCAGGTCACATAGCTAGTAAGTGTCTGAGGCTAGAATTGAACTTAGGTCTTCCTAACTCCAGGCCAGGTGCTCTATTCACTGAGTCACCTAGATGCCTCACGTAGAAACAGTAGAGCAAGGATTGAACTTGGTTTTGAGGTCATTCTCTAACATTTATTATCTGTGTGATCACTGAGAAATCACATCACTACAAGCCACAGTCTTCTCATCTATAAACTGGAGATAAAAACAGATGCACTAACTATAGGGTTATTATGGGAAGAATACTTTGTAAATCCTAAACCTGTGAATATTTGAATTACCATCATTAAATCTTAGATTCCACTTCACAGACTTTTTTTTTAATTCAATTCAATGAACAAGTTTAAGGACCTGATAGTCACTAGGTACCACAAAGCATGAACAAGTAAGAACTTTAATAAATACTAATTTTTCATCCAAGCACAATTGAAATCCTGCCGCAGATTAGTTTATCTCATACATCCAATAAATACTTAGCAAGCTTCCTTTTCCTTGCCCCAGTCCTAGGATGATTAAAAAAAAATCTTTGAGTTGGAGGGCTCTTAGAAGCTGTATAGCTCAATTACTAGGTTTTGTGGTTGTATACTAGACCAAACCATACTTAAGTTCTTAGTCAGTAATAGTGCCAACTCAGTTCTAGGCTTAGTAGAGTTTTGTGTCAATTTTAGGATCTGCTTCTGAGTCTTATGCAAAATTTTCAACCCCCAGGTTAACCTCTGCAATTCTGAGCTGTGATACATTTCTGTTTTACAGCCAACCTGGCCCCTGTAGATCCCCCTAGGTCCCTGACTTCCTAAATTAGGAAGACACTTACTTCCTCTTTTGGGCCCAACAAATGTAACTCCTGAGTTTAAGGTAGTCTGTATTGTCATTATTCTTCCTTAAGCTCTCCATAATTTCCTCCTTGTTGAAATTCTGCCCTCACCTTATATTCATATTTACATGTCTTTTCTGGCTTTCTGAAAACATATTCATTGATTATTTGTAAAGTGTGATTCTGTTTATTATACTACTCAAGCTACTTCCTTGTCCTAGTCATACAAGTCACAATGTGGTCTCAAAAGTGGGCACCATTATTCCTGAAGTCTGCTTCAATGAGTAAGCTAAGTCCCTAAACTCTAGCTCTAAACTTACGTCTTTCCATATTCCAAAACATGTGTCTTTATTGCTGGATGACTTACTAAGTTTCTGTTTCTAGTTTGGGGGATACTTCCAGCTTTCAGCTTATTCATGTGTTCTAATGTCAAGTCTGATAACTCACTCAGATATCCCTCTTCCATTGTCTCTCTATTGTATGTAGGTAGTTACTTTCCAGAATCCTGTCAGGGTTGGGAGAGAAGGAAATAAGATTTTTAGAAAGCATCTACAATGTGCTAGTCACTGTGCTAAGTGCTTTTATAAGTTTACAATTTCATAATTTTCACACACTTTTAACCAATGGTAAAAGGAGGGCTATTATCTCACTTTTTGCTTTCCTCAACTCCACATATCCATTCCATTGCCAAATCTTGTGTTTTCTACCTTCTCAACATCTCATATAGGTCCCCTTCTCTCCATTCACATAGCTACCACCCTAGTTCAGGTTTCCATCACTTTTTGCCTAGACTATAGCAAATAGCCTTCTATATGGTATCTCTGCCTCAAGTCTTTCCCCACTCCAATCCATTATCCATTCAGATGCCAAGGTATGATCATGTTAAACCCCTGCTCAAGCAGGTTCATTATTGCCTCTGGCATCAACTATAATCTTGCCTTGCATTTAGAGCTCCTCATAACCTGGTCTCTTCCTAGTTAAAATCTTATTAAACTTTACTTCCCTCTACATCTTCTGTGATCCAGCTATTCTGTCCTCCTTGCTGTTCCTCAAACATGGTAGCACTGCATCTCCCATCTCACTGACTTTGAACTTCTATAGGAGACTTTTACCTGTTCCTTTAGCTCCAGTGCCTTGCATTCAGATTACTTTCCATCAACTCCACACATATTCTTTATGTATCTAGTTGTTTAAACACACCCATTAGATACTGTTTTTGCCTTTCTTTGTATCCTCAGTAGTCAGCACAGTGCCCGGCACATTGTTAGTACTTAAGAAATACTTGTTGAGGGACTTGCTTGAGGATTAATATTTTCTACTTCTGTGGTTCATAAGAGGAAAAGGAGCCATGACTTCTGGATTCAATTCTCAGGCAACCATTTGAAACATTTTGTGACCTTGAATAGCTCAAATCACCTCTTCATATTTCAGAGGAATTTTTTTTCTGTAAAATAGACACTGCTACTTGTCACCTATCTGCTTCTCAGGGAAGAAATGCTGATAAATGAGATTCATAATGAGACAGTTGTCTTTAAAATGCTCTGCATACCCAAGACATAAAGGTTTTGTTTTTTTTAATTGAGTATTATTGCTATAAAAATGCCAATGCCAATCTTGCAATAAAAACTTAAGTCTGATCCTTATTTACTTCTTCTTTTTAAGGAACAAAAAGGGGCAGCTAGGTGGATACAGTGGATACAGCACCGGCCCTGAAGTCAGGAGGACCTGAGTTCAAATTCGACCTCAGACCAAACACTTGACACATACTAGCTGAGTGACCTTGGGCAAGTCACTTAACCCCAATTGCCTCCCTGAAAAAAAAATACAAAAAGAATCCATGTGGTCAGTGAAGAAAGACTCTAAGTCTTTTAAATTCCTGTCAAAAATAAATTTATGCTTATATGAAAAAATTAAATTTAAGGAACATCTAATCTAAGACAATACTTTCCTGAAAATTAATAAAAACCAAGGGTATGATTACAGGGTTATTTCTTTCATATGATAATTTTGCTTCACTAAAATTCTTCATCTCAATAAGATATGAAAAATACATCCCAAGTACTTATAGTATTTGGGGCATTTGTTTAAAATTTTCCTTTTTGGATTTGTTAACAGTGTGGCAAGCTGAAGAAAAATAACCACAATGTACCTTTAACTCATCTCAGTTTATGTTAGGGTAATTTTCTCACTGGAGTTCTAGCTTCTCTCAGCAGAAGCTGAGAGTCACAACCTGTTGCGTGGCAAAAACAAGGAAGTCTCACAAGACCTCTTCTTTGCTGACACGCAGCTCCCACGGTTGTCTTGGCTCTCCTCTCATTGGGAGAAAAGTCCTACTCATACCCCTGACACGAGGGCTACAGGTGTCCAGCAGACTTGGTGATTGGCTATCACGTGGAGATCATGCTTTGATCAGGTGTTACTAGGGATATAAAAGAGAGCTACTAGCGCTTAATAAACAGAGCTTCTGCTGTCTTGCTGTCTCCCGCCTCATCCATGCATCTCCAGGTTACTGAGCATTGAGCTGGTCTCATGCTCTCCACTGCAGCGGCCGCGACAAGTTATATATAAAACCTTATATATAAATGTGTTTAATATGCTTAAAAAAGGAATTACGACTTTTTGTACACCCATTTGTGAGTAAGCATGTGTGTATATATGTGCACATATATTTACATATATAAACGTGCATGTGCATTTATATACACATACACAGATATTAAACCACTAGAAAATGCTACATCCAAAAAGTAAGACATACTGCACACTTTCTGCATATGGATGAAAGTGAAGAATTAGCTTCAAGGAGTATGACCCATTACAATTGAGATACTGTGGAAAGAAACAAGCCCTAGGAACTAGCATGAGTACTCTTCAAAGAGAGAAAAGACTTCCACACCCTGTGAGAGCAGGAGTTGTAAGTTGCCCTGGCTTCACAGGCATTCAACATGTGTGCCTCACTACCACTGTACCCTAAGTCTGAGCCCACTCTGTCTTTAGATGCTATGTATATACATAGAAGGATATGCTCCAGGTTTATGGGGATTTTTTTTTTAAATTACTGTCCTTGCTATGGTATTTTACTATAAATGTCTTTATAAAAGCTAATGAGTCTTATAAACAGTCATTGATGTTATTGTTTATGAGACGCACAGTGGTGGAGGCTCAATGAGTTATATTAAGAGTACAAAACTTCAAGATTATGCCTAGAATCCAAAGTAGCAGCCATTATCTGGGGACCCAATCACAAAATGTGAGTACAGGTTGTAGTAGTAGTCGTCCACACTGGGTTACACATACATACATAAATAATATCTAGACGTGTGTACATATATATGTGTATATATGTGCACATACATATATGTATATATATACATATATCTATATATGGATATGTGTTATCTATTATATATCCACCCATACATAAATAGAAAATAGTGGTACATTGTGAATTTTCTATTGCTTTCCATTCCCCAACGAATATGTATGTATATTTGTATATACATATATATATATACATACATATATACATGCATATATGCACATATAACATTTTTATTGTTTAGATATGAGTTCTATGTCTTCTATATACTGAGACAATGATTTTTATTAGAGCAGAATGATATTCAGAATTGTATCATCCCGTCCTCTTGACCAGTTCTCTTCCAACTGCAGTCATTTTCTTATTGTGTTCTTCAAGTGCATATTTCCTGTGATATGTAAAAAACTAACTAGAATGCTTATTCATAGAGAAACTCACTGGCTACATGCCCTTAATCAAGGCTATTCGTATCCAGGAGAACAAAGTGCATTTCTCTGATGCACCAACCTCTTCTTTATCCCCACAAGGCTCTAGATAATTGGTACTTGCTAAATTTGGCTTTTCTAAGGGAGAACTGAAAACCATACTGACAACTTGATTGTATGGTTGACAAAGATGGTATCTTTCCACAACACTGTTTCTTTTTCCCTTCCTTCTTTTCTTCTCCACTATTCTAGGCATCTTGTTTTAAAGTCTTTGGTCTTTTGAAATTTACAGATCATAAAAGATTAGGGGGTGGGGAAAGTGAGGACATTAATACTTGAGCTCTTGCATAACCCTGTTCCAAATGAGGATGTGTGCTAAAGAAACTGGTACATGCAACTTTGGCTTTTATTGGGGAACATATGAAAACTGTAGGATGCTAGGTTTCGGAGGTAAATGAAATTTGCAGAACCATTTGCTGACACAACTTATATTTTGGAAGAATATAAGCTTTTTGAAGCATGGGAAGTTTTGTTTTCTTTCCTGGAATCTTCAGCAACCAAAGATGTAGATGGAGTATAGCACAAAAGCCCTTAGTTTGGATCTAGAGAATCTGTGTTCAATTCTTAGCTCTACCATTTAATTTGATGTAGTTATAGGCAAGTCACTTAATCACTGTGGCCTAAATGTCATCATCTGTAAAATAATGAGGTTGGAATATATGACTTCTGAGGTCCCTTCAAGTCAATCATTCAATTAACAAACATAAATTAACCATACTAGTGAGCATACAGTCTAATGAAAGAAGCATATATGCACATAAAAAGAATGTTCAAAATAGATGTAAGGCAATTTTTAAAAGAGGGAATGAACTAGCAGCTGGGGGTTTTGGAGGATTAGTAAAGGCTTCATGAAGGCAGTGCTTGAGCTGAATCTTGAAGGATACTACTGATCAAAAGAGGCAAATGTGAGGAGAGAGTATATTCCAGTCATGGGGGACAGCCAGTTCAATGGCATACTGATGAGAGATGTGTGTCAAGTATAAGAAATGCTAAGATGTCAGTGTGGTTGGACCATAGAGCACATGAAAAGGAATTAATATATAATCACTCTGGAAAGTTAAGTTGGGTCCATGTTGTGAAGAACTTTGAATGCCAAACAGACGACTTGATATTTGATCCTAGAGATGCTAGGAAGCTACTGGAGTTTCTTTAAAAGGATTAGATTTGTGCTTTAGGAAATCACCTTGACAATTCTGAAGATTAATTTATGCGGGGCATATCTGAGGGAGAGGGACCAATTAGGAGGCTATTGCAATAGTCAAGACAAAAAGGAAATAATGCAATAGTCTAGACAAAAAGGAAATGAGAGTCTGAACCAGGATGGTGGTAGTCTGGAGGAAGAAAATAGTAAAAGATGTTGTAGAAGCAGAAATGTCATTATGTCACAATTGGGTGAGAGAGTAAGAAACAAAGGATAATTGCTGGAGTTATGAACATGGATGACTGGAAAGATAGTGGTGCCCTTGGCAGTAAATTGTGAGTAAGTTGGGGGCAAAGATAATGAGTTATGTTTTAGACACAGTTTGACATGCTCATGGGACATTTACTTTGAAATGTCCAGTAGGCAATTGGTCATATGGAACCAGAGCTCAGGAAAGAAACTAAGGCTAGATATACAGGTATGGAAGTCATCTGCATAAAGATGATACTTAAGCTTTTGGAAGTCAAGGAGGTCAGCACTTGAGACAGTAAAGAGAGCAAAAGAAACAGGGCCCAGGACAGAATCTTGGGGTTTACTTAGTTAGGTACTGTGCAAAAGACACTGAAAAGGAATAGTCACACAGGAAGGAGGAGAATTAAAGAAGAGCAGTATTATGGACTCCCAAAGAGGAGATAGTATTCAAACGGGGAAGAGGAGTTATGAAGAGATTATTAGATTTGGCAATTAATATATTGTTGGTAAATTCATAGAGGATGGTTTTAGCTGCAAGTCCAGAAACCAAAGCACAAAGAAATTAGAAGTAAGAAGTGTTAGACAAGTAACAACACTGGGGCCACTGGAGTTTTTAGGCTCCAGCCTCAAGAGGTTCACTCTTGATCTGAGCAGCCAGAAGGATAGTAAAACAGCTTCAGAGGAGTTAAATAAGCTTACTTTATTCTAGTCTATTTTTCTCAAAAGGGCTGCTGATAATGAGAGCACCAACTCCTGCAGCATCCCCAATCACCCTTCTCAAAGGTGCAGGTGAAAAGGGGGGCAACTACCCCTATGTCTTGACGGGGGGCAAATCAAGACAGGCACAGCATTCCAGCTTGTGCCTTCCCCTAAGTCCCCCTCCAAGGCTCAATGGGGTCCAGTTGAGGCAAGTAAATGTATTCCCCTATGTATTACCCAAATCCCAAAATGGGTTCCCCATTCACTGACCAGTACCCACTTGATCTATAGAGCAACAGACAAAGAAGGCATATTGCCAACAATAGCTTCACAATTTTAGATTCTCTCACTCTTATATCTCACTGTGCAGTCACAGTGGATATTTATCAGCTAAACTCAAATGTTTATATTATTTAACATTATAATATGATGCACAAGTGTGGTGGAGATGTTTACAAGCCATGAGCCTGAGAACTAGAGATTGTTATGGCCATGGATCCTGGGAACTTCTATCTAAAAAAAGAATAACAAAATCCATATATACACTAAAATCCACCTTACTTACAAGAAGAGAGAAAGTGGAGGCAAAAAAAGTACATAGGCTGAAAAATAGAGGAGAGACATAATGATAGCTTGAGGAGGTATTGGGGTTTAGTGAGTTTGGAGGGTTTTTTTTTTAAGGATGGTGGGGACTTGGATACATTTGTGGTTGGTAGGGAAGGAAACAATAGGTAGGCAGAGATTAAAGATTAGAAAGAAAGAGGTGATTGATTATTGGAGGGGGAATCACAACCAAGACAGGTTGTGATCAAGAGAACATATTAAAGCTTTTCTTTGACAAAGAGAAGGGCTATCTTATCATAGAAGAGAATGGGGATGTTTGCAAGAAGATTGAGAGAGATAACTCTAAATCTATAAAACTATATGTTTATGAAACCTAGCATAGTTCAGTACCTTCAACTTATTAAGCACTTAATAAATGTTTATTAAATGGAAATGAAATATGCAAATATTTAAGAGGGAAGAACTTGACTATAAAATAAATGAGAATTTATCACATTTGCTCTTTCCAAATATCCGGCTCTGCTTGAGCTAAATTTGGCAGTTTGTAAATTTTCAGTTGAATGATCTTCCCGACAACAAGAAAAGTTTTTTGAAAGAGTTGATAAAATGAATAGTATTTAAACTCTATTGCCCTCTAAAGCAAACAATAGTAGAAAAACAGTAGAAATGATTAAATTGGTTAGAGTCAATCCTCAATTACACCCACACCCACAAATCCTGCACCATCTATAACCTAATTAAGAATATTCTAAAGGCAAATCCTCACTCAACATTTATGCACAATAATCCACTTCCTTAAATAATGAGGACTTCAACACACATGCCATGCTCCTCATCTAAATATTTTAGAGACTTTAAAATGTATTACATGAAAATGCTAATTTTAGCTACTATTGGGTTTCAAAGAAATTAAAAAAAGAAAAGGGGGAGAAAAATCAGAATTAAGCCTGCTTTCAAAAGTGTTTCTAAAATAGGTAATGAGAGTGGTATGCTTAGTCTCAGTAACCAGAGAGAAAAAATGTTCTTCAATGGAAGTTAGAGGGGCAAATGATGCTAATGTCTTAGAGTTTCATTGTCTGGTTCTAAAACTCTTGAATCCAATTCTCACTAATTGTATAGATGAGGTCATTATACAGATGAGGAAGCTAAGATGAAAAAGTTAAGTGACTTTCTCAAGGTCACTTGTAATTCAATAACAATGATAAAAATTTAGCACTCCTGGCAATGTCTTCTTTCCATTAGAACCCTCCATATGCCCAAGGTTAATTCTACATCATGCAGAAGAAACATGAACTGGATGATCTGAGAGCTTTTCCTCTCTGCCATCTCTTGGGTTCTGTGACTCTCTCTTTAGTATTCTTTGATTATATCAGAATAAGCTTCCCTGTACAAGCTTTCTGTTTTGCCTCCATTTGCTGACTTTAGAATACTTTCCCATTGAAAGGTCAGAATGATAAGCCTGTTCACTGATTCTATTTTGTTTCAGTTTGAAAAAGAAAGTCTGGATGAAATATAGCTTCTTTCAGTCCTTTCAGACTTTTCAGCAGTTGAAGTCCCTTATACACAGGTTGGTTTTTGTTGTTATTTAGTGTGTGTGTGTGTGTGTATGTTGTGTGTATTTTATTTTTTATTGGTCACTTTTCCTAGAATTCATAGACATTGTTATTTGATTTCTGAAGGTATTTTATTCCTTGTGGTTTTTATCTTTCTTTTTAAATCATTTTTTTTATTCTGCTCCTTAAACTTGTGTCTGAGGTTACTTTTTCTCCCCCGCATAATACTCACTAGCTTTTAGAAAGCAGTGGGATCTAAGAATCATAATCTCGGGCATATTTACCCAGGCTAGTCAGGTATTTGTTCTCATCATTGTCTCTTACCCTTCCTAAGATGTCAAATTTGGGTTGGTCCCCCAAACTCCCATTACCATCTACAGAAAAACACAAACCCCAAATAAGGTTCATTGGGATGAACACATGCTCTAGTTACCATGGTTGAGCAAAGTTACTGTTTTTATCCTTCCCTCACCCCTCACTGGCAGTCCCAGAGTAAGTGTGACATGCCACATGTTCAGACATGTTTTGTATGTTCAGACAAAAGAAGCGGGTAGGCATGCCAGAGGGCAGTCACTCCTTTACTGCATAGAAGATTCTTCCTGGTTCAGTGGCCAATTCTTTCTGAAGGATTCCCCTTCCTCACTTCAGGGGCTCGAAGGGAATATATACCATCACCTCAAAGCCCCAAGCACCCAAAGCACCTCAAAGCTAGCATATGTGCATATTGGAACAGGACCAGGGCAAATCTAATAACAAAATGAACCAAGGTCCAAGGACACGCATGCGACTCTGGAAGGTGGCCAACTCCAGACATATTATACAGGATATACTTTAGCTGATGGAAGCAGGAGTTCCTCTGCTTACATTACCTTTCCTATTACATGTATAAAAGTGACACAACTGCAAATTTTCCATTGAATCTGGGAAGGGACTAGTTAGAATCACCAGAGAAGAGAAACTCCTGCTTTTGAGTGATTGGTGATTGATTCATCTGTGCATATAGTTATGGTTTTGGTAGAAAGTTTTTATGACCCAAATTTGGAGACCTGGGAGGCTCTCTGTCAAAAAGATGTAGTCAGTCCACAAATCTGAAATTAATCAGTAAGTATTTATTGAGCACCTATTATGTGCAGGTCACCGTGGGAGGCCTTTGGCTATAAGTGCAACCAATGAAACAATGAATACAATATTTGCAGGTACAATTGAAAAGGGAAAAACAAGAATATGGAGAACCATCTAATGTAGATTTAATTCAATCCATTAACTGTTTCTTAAATAATTATTATGGATAAGCAACTATATAAAGAAGAAAAACAATATAAACTCTGCCCTTGAGGATCTAATAGTTAAGAAGCATTTAACAAGCACCTACTATGTGTCAGGCACTATGCTAAGCACATACAAAGAAAGGTCAAAAAAACAAAACTCAAAGCAAAACAAAACAAAAATCCTGTTCCTACTCTCAAGGCACTCATGGTCTAATGGATGAGATATAGGATGTATAAAAATAGTATAATAAAAGATTGAATGTGAGAGTGGTAAAGAAATGATCCAGAAAATGTGCTCACAAAAAAATGTGAGGAAAAAGAGGATCAGGAATGTTTTCATGGATGAAATCTAAGTTGAGCTTTAAAAGAAGAGAACACGTAGAACTAAGGACAGGATGAATTCTGTGTGGATAGCCTGTACAAATGCATACAGGTGGGAGAGTACCTGAAGAGATTAGGAAATAACTAGCAGTTAAGCTTGTCTGGATTGTAGAATGCAAGAAGAGATGAGAATCAGGGGCAGCTAGGTGGCACAGAGAATAGAGCACTAGCCCTGGAGTCAGGAGAACCTGAATTCAAATCTGGCCTTAGACATTTACCAACTGTGTGACCCTAGGCAAGTCACTTAACCCTGCTTGACTAAAAAAAAAGAGAGATGAGAACCAGAACTGGAATTGTGGTCATGCCAGCAGGGAGAGGGCAGGGGTGAAAGAGATTGTTAAGGTAGAATCATAGGATGATAGACTTTTGAGCTTGAAGGGAGTTTAAAGTTCTAGTTCAGCTCCCTCATTTTGTGGATGATGACACTGAAACCCAATTGGATGAGTGATTTGCCCCAGGGTCACACAGAGAACCATGGTTCTCTGACTTTAAGTCCAAGGCTCTTTCCAAGGCATCATGCTGGGCCTCTGGTTTGGCATTTTCCCTTTAAAGTTTTCTACCACCAGAAAAAAGCACTCATTTTTAGGCATGCCTTTCTTACTTTTACTTTATACCTTTGCAAAACCTATGAAAATGTATTAGACAAAAGCATTATGAACCAAATATAGCCCCAAAGCTATAGAGACAGATTATTCTTCATGAGTGTATTGTCAGGTGCTTTAGTCTGAAACATGTCTCAAATAAAAAAAAAAGGAAAAGAAAAGACAAAAAAGAGGGGGAAGAGAAGACAAGAACATATTGAATTTTAAAATAAAAGACTTTATCTGAGCCAAAGAAATGACACTGTACTAAATGTAATTATAGTTCAAGGAATTGGTTTAGCATTGTATTTATATGTGATTTTAAGAAGAAATTAAGATCTTAGAGTGGTAGACTTAGGGCTGGAAGGAATTTCAGAAGCCATCTACTATAACTCTGTCACTCTCAGTGAGGAAACTGAGGCCTAGAAGGTCTGAATGACTTTCTCAAGGCCACACAGATACCAAATGGCAGAATGAGAGTTTGAATCCAGGCCCTCTAACTCCAAATCCAGTCTGCTCTTTTATTGTATCTTAAATAAAAAAAAGTAAAATGTTTTTCAAGAAAGGTCTATAAAAATCGCTATTCATTATGTCAAAAGTATATGCAAACATTGGCTGGTGTGTGGGCTGGAAGTTTTTTTCTGCTTTTCCTTTTTTTATTGTTTTTTTTTTTTTTTACTATGACATTATAAGAAAAAAAAAACAAAAAAAACCAATTAAGATCCAACCCCATGGTAAAGAATTTCGTTGTTGTTCAGTCATTTTTCAGTTGTGTCCAATTCTTCATGACTCCATTTGGGGTTTTCTTGGTGGAGATACTGGAGAGGTTTGCCATTTCCTTCTCCAGTTCATTTTACAGATGAGGAAACTGAGGCAAACAGGGTTAAGTGACTTGCCTAGAGTCACGCAGCTAGTGTCTGAGGCTACATTTTAACTCAGGAAGATCAATCTTCCTGACTCTAGGCCCAGTACTCTATCCACTGTATTACCAAGCTAATGCCCAGGGTCAGGGATATCTGGCTTCAAATTCTGCTGGTGACACATACTAGCTGTGTGATCCTGGGCAAGTCACTTTAACTTCTCAGTGTCCCTAGACAATTCTCTAAGATTATAAATTTCAGAAGTAGTGCTTATCTATATTGGTAGAGAAAATTTGCCCACTGGAATTCACCTATGCCAATGGAGTTACAGCTACTCAATCCCAATCTAAGGAAGGAAGGAAGGAAGGAAGGGAAAAAGGGAGGAAGAAAGGAAGATAAGAAGAAAGAAAGAAAAAAGAAAGAAAAAGGAGGAAGAAAAAGACAAACACAACCTCCATTTTCCTACCATATTCCTCAATAAGCACTAAAATAGAACCACATTTAATCATAAAATCATGGAATTTCATAGTTGGAAGTAAAATTAGACATGACCTAGTTCAATCCTCTCATGTTACAGATAGGTAAATAAGGCCCAGAAAAAGTGACTTGCTTGAGTTCACACAGCTAGTAAATGTCAGAGGCCTTCTGACTATAAGTTCAGCATTTTTTCCTACTATGATACTGTAATTTCATTTTATGTTATAGTTAGCAAATTAAAAAAAATTCTTTTCCATACCTTATATACATTAAAATTAATAATATTCACTTGACCCTACAAAAGTTAGTGAAATAGTGTTTATAAGGAGATAAAAATGTGATGGGATGAAACTGAAAGGAAAATAAATTGTTCTACCCAAATGATTTATGTTTTCTTCACTATATCTGATAACTTCTAAAGCTTCTATCTGTAAAATGCAGATAATAGGCAGCCTTAATAGGATCCTGTTAAGTGCAGACTCATCCTTGATAGTATATAATGTTATGCTATTTCACACTTAGTATTTTATAACTAAGGTCTTCATAAGGTGCCCCAACCCTAATCTAACATGTTTCTCTAACCACCCAAGATGCAAATCAGATGATGAGTAAAATTCCAAGGTAGTGACTGAGAACTACAACATTGGTTCCTTTGAATTGCCTGTATTGTTTCACCTAATGTTTTGTTTCTAAAGGACAAATTAGTGATGTTGTGTATGATATAGCCATGTTGAAAAGGTTCTAGAAATGAAAAGGAAGTTTAATCTTATTTATTAAGATATAAAGGAGTATTGTATCACATCTGCAGTGGGAAAGTACCTATGCCTTCATCTTCAATTCAGTTCAGTCAACAAGAATTATTAAGTGTTTACTAAATTCATCTAATTCACTAAGGTGAAAGACAGTGTTGCATAGCAGCTAGAAAATTATCCTCTGTTTCAGGAATGACCTAACAAAAAGTATTTATTAAGTGTTTATTCTTTTTATTTATTTATTTATTTATTAAGTGTATTCTCTGTATAACAGAATGCATAACTGTAGAGATGTTTTTGAAATCCTGCTTGTAAACTTCTCATGTTTAAAAATCAAGGATACTCTTAATAAACATGCATATTATTCTCATAAAATTTTTCCTAGAGGTAAGAAAGTGGTCATATAATTTGATTTTAATATCCTCTTAATGATATTTTTCAGTAATAAAACTATTCATGATTTTGTTTTTGCAATTATTCTTTATCTTCCCCTCTTTCAGTTATCTTGAGAAATAATTTCTTCATGACCTCAAACTTAAGTCACATTCAACATGAATCTTCTCTGTGTATGTAGTCAGTTTGGTCCAGTTATCTTTGGTTTCATTTCCATTTTCCCCATGGAGCACAAAAGGGACTAAAGTGTTAGAGTCCAGATCGTGAATCCACATTCACTGATGAAGAAAATAATTTTTAATAGAAATATTATTTGATCATTTTCATTTCTCATCCATTTTTTGACCTGTTTCCACTTCATCTTTATATGCCCTAAAGGTGATCTGGCTTATTTGGGCTCATGATAAGCATTTTGCTAAATTCATTTTCCCTCTACCACTTTCGCTGTTTCATGAGGTAATGCTCATTTTAATTTCCTACCATTTTTCCAAATGTTTTTGAAAGCAAATTATATTGAAAACCAGTGTTAACTTTGCTACAACCCGGCAATTAGATCAAATGTTTGTTAGCTGAAATAGTTTCTGGGCTTTTGAGGCTCCTTTATTATGTTAATTGTTTTATACAATTAAAACTTCCATTACAGGAAATGGTCATGTTCCATGTCAATGCCCTTACTTTATTTACTGTCCATTCTTCAATGTCAATAGCTTGTCTGAATAGGTTGCATTGGAATTATTTTAGCTGGATGTTTTGTTATTTTTTTATCTTTCTCCTTTTTTCCAATTTTGCATAGATTTTGATATTTGCTTTAACAAGTTGGTGAATTTTCTGGACACCATTGTTTTGGAAATGATTCCTTCTTCTATTAGCTAGTCATTCCTTTTCTGTTAGGATATAATAAATTTTTTGAAGGAAATAAGCATTTATTAAGCACCTACTGTGTGCCAGTACTACACTAAGCACAAGTATTATCTTAATTTGATCCTCACAACAATCTAGAGAGGTAGGTGCTAATATAATCTCTATTTTACAGTTGAGGAAACTGGGGCAAATAGGTTAAGTGACTTGCCCAAGGTCACACAGCTAATAAGTGTCTGAGGCAGTATTTGAACTCTGGTCTTCCTGACTCCAAGTCTAGCACTCTATTCACTGTACCACCTAATTGCCTTGAAAAGTTATTCATAACTTGTAATGTTCATCACCTTCTGATTCTCTTTCTGACAACATACTTACAGATTTAGGCATGACATTTACATACATAAGACTTAGATCTCTTTCTTTCCTTGATTCTGAGACGTGTTTGACACCAAAGTTTTTGCATCATTTTCTAAATCCATTTTTGCAAATAAGTTACTTGGTGTTAAAGTTTATGATTATTTTGGAGGATGTTCTCAATTTCTTCATAGAATTTCTCTACCCCGTCATCCTCCGCAGTAATCACTAGATTGCCCACAGGATGCTATTTTCTTCATGGTGCTATTTGCTTATATTTGTCATTAGACTTGCAAAGTAACATGGCCAATTATCCTATGAAATTATGTTTCTTATTGCTTTTGATCCACAATAAAACCAACCGACAAATGTTATTTGCCTTCTCCAAGGAGAACCTGTGAACATTGCATCTTTTTAGCTGCATCTTCTTTTTTTTAGATAGAATGTGATCTTAATAGGACTTATTTCCTATAAGTCACAGGTTCTTAATCTTATTTAGGTCCTGGACCCCTTTGGCAGTCTAGTGAAGCCTATGGACAGTTTCTCAGAATGATGTTTATAAATGTATAAAATAAAATATACAAGATTACATAGGAAATTAATTATATTGAAAACAGTTGTTCACATGTATATAGACATATACATATGTATATACATATAAATATGGAGGGATGTACAATTTTTTGCATTTATTTATCTATTTTAAGGTTCACAGACCCAGGCTAAAAACCACTGCTCTAACAGTATGCCAACTTACTTGTTGTTAGGCAAAGGTCTTAGATTTAGAGTACCAACAACTGAGTTAAAGTCTATAGACATTCTAAAAACTGTGCAGAAGCAAAAAGGGGGTGCACCAGACCAAAGGGTATTGTGTGGTTTTTTTTGTTTGTTTGTTTCATGGGATGCCCATGGGGAAATAACTCTTCACTTATTGGCCAATCTACTGCTGTTGTCTCTCAGTACTGACTGTGCTCTGGATGAGACAGTCATTGGTATTGTTCTCAAAGCTTTTCCAGTACAATAGAACCTGCCCCAACCTGTGTTCTATGACTCTAGCCTATATAAACCCAGCATTAGTTATCTCCTGGTCACAATAGGACTTTTGTGGAGGTATAACAATTGAGATGGATGTTGAAATAAGTAGCTAAATACATGTAACATAACCTAGAATTTCTATTTATTCAGAAAGAATAGAGAAAAGTGACACTAACACGTTAATCATCCTGCTAAGAGAAATGCAAAAGTTCCAAACTTGGCAGATTTCCACAGCATGAATTCTATTTGCTAATTGCCTTTTTCTTATTAGTTCAACCCTGCCTCCTTAACCTGGGAAATTCTCAACATATGTCTGTGGTTTTTATTTTTCCCTTATTTTCCTCAAGCAGGAATTCCCTTAAGAGGAGCTGGATAGCAAAGTCATTAGATAAGAGTTTTATGAGTCTGAATTGGATAATGTTTGGAGATGATTGAGTACAATTGCTACAAATTGTTTGTGAGGCCTATGAAAACCTCTAATATCTTTGACGGAAATTCTTTCACATCTACTTACTCTAGGCCACTTGATCAGGTCGCTTGTGGGAGCCCAAAGAGTCCCTGGTAAGAAGCATTTACCAATGAGTTTAGTACCTTAGATTGAATTGAATTAGGTTGTCATTCCATTGTGTAGGGTCTTTTTTCTTTTCTTTTCTGATGAAAGTACTATATGCTTTTTTTCTGTTACAAAGGGAATAAAAAAAGCCCAGTGTTTCTACATAGCCCTGATCATTAAGACATCTACTGTGATGAATTTTTAGCAAGATTATTGGAGACCTTTCCTGATTATATGTTAAGAAATTATATCTTAGCTGCTCTTTTTTTTTGAAAGAATCACTTCACTTAACAAATATGGCTAATTTGTTCTTCAAGGGTAGCTTTGGAGCTTAGCCATTCTTAATCAATGGAAGGTGCTTTAAGCACTGTATAAAGGCAATTTATGATCATGTCCATGTGTAGAGTCAGGTAACTGGTGCAGTGGATAGATCTCTGGGCCTAGTGTCAGGAAAACCTGAGTCAAAATCCAGACTCAGCCGCTTAATTGCTAAATGACCCTGATTGAGTCATCTAACCTATGTCTGCTTCAGTTTACTTAACTGTAAAATGAGGATAATAATAGAACCTACCTCCCAGGGTGGTTGTGAGGATCAAATGAAATAATATTTGTAAAATGCTTAGCATAGTGTCTGCCACACAGGCTCTTAATAAATGTTTATTCTTCACCCTCTCCACCACTCCTTGCTTCAAGGGAGGCAGTAGGAACATTGGTTCCAGAGTCAGAAGACCTTTCAGTTTGTGACCTCAGGTAAGCTATTCCCCTATTATGGGTCTCCATGTCTTCTTCTGTAAAATTAAAGGATTTTGACTAGATGATCTCTAATACCTTCCGCCGGTAATATCTAATAAATCTAACATGCTTTGTTCATGGAAAGAGGCTGAGCCATTCATAAGAAGTAAATTTTTCTTACTGATATTCATAAAATTACAGGTCTCATAACTGTAGTAGGCCTCAAGAGATCTCTGGTTGAGCCCTTTATCTTTAGTAAGTTGGAGATATATCATTGACCATATTTTACAGATGAAATACCTGAGGTTCAGAGAACTCTGGTGACTTACATCAGATATATAAAACTATTACGTGGTAGAGTGCCATGCTTGTTCTGGCACCATATTGTATTTTCCCCCTTACAACATAGTTCTGTACAAACAGTAGGGATTCAATAAGGATTTGTTGGAAAAATCTTAGGGAATTCATTCATTCATCCACACCTACACATATTTAAACTCAAGAAAACAGTAAATACTTGCATTTTAAACTTGTTAACTCTGACTAATTTACATGCCACCTGATTCTTTACTTTTAGAACCCAGCCTTCAATTCTATACAAAGAAGGGATACTGGGGAGATGGAGCATGCCAAGGAGGGGATTTGGCCGTTTTGGTTGGACATAGCCCAAGGCTTCCACAATAACACACACTTAGTTATTTCATCAGACCCAAGGTGAGCTCAGAGTTCCAGCTCCAAGGCCAATGCAGGGATTCATAGTATCCTAGTTAAGAAATGATGATGATCATGTAGTATGTAAAAGACTGTAAAATGCTTTATGCGCAACATATACATTCACTAATTTAATTTTCACAAGAGTTCAATGAAGACATTAGGAATAGAGACCAGAACTCTGATTTCATTGGTATAGGGAGATGTTGGACTAGGAAATTCCCTCTATCAATGCTAGTTGTCACCTTCTCTGGAACTTAGAATTTTGGAGATTTGATTAGAGCCACTAGAGGTTAAATGATTTGTCTAGGATCACAAAGTTAACAAGTCTCAGAAGTAGGATTTAAATCCAGATACCTTGACTTCAAGTCTAACTCTTTCTGCTACTTTACTTTGTGTTTATAAATATTGTGAAACAGAAACATAATATTTAGAAATATGATCATAATATATATTTGTAAGTACACTAGACTTTGGCTTGGTAACAAGATCATTGGTCCAAAGTTTCCAAACTCCAACTTTTCTCCTTTTTTGACAACTGAGGCATTTTAATATCTCTAGTCTTATGTCACTGCTTGCATTTTCAAGGATTCCTAAAGAATTACTGACAATAACTCTATGAGTGACTGACAGTGATTACTCTCCTAAAATATTACATCCAGAACTGGAGAGCTGAAATAACTTAAATCATCTGTGTGTTCTCTCAGTATATCCTTACTTATCTTAGGATATTCTGTCTCCTCTTAACCACTTTTTTGTATGCTTTTATCATTTGAAGGTCATTCTTTTTGATAGAGAAAACAAAGCAAATGTAGCAGTCTAGTAGTGCTTTAATTCAATAATTCATCCAAATTTCTTAAGTGCCTACCATGTGTGAGGTTTTGTGTTAAAAAACTGGGATTTTCTGTTATCTGTTAAAATTATTCCAAATGCCAAAGCAGTAGACTTATCCCTTCCTTTATTCTCTTGCTCCAAACATATCTCTAAAGTTTTCCTTTTGTTGTGCTTGATATTAAAAAAAAAAAAATTCACCTCATTCTGAGCTTTAGATTTCCCAAAAATCTTCTCACAGATTTATGCCATTCTTTTTGTATTCATTCCTTATGTGCCCTTCTCTTCCATCTTTTATCATGTGTTCTTTTAATAGCTAAGCTCATTAGAGAGTTCCCTATGTAGTCTCACTGATTTCTTTCAAATACTTACCCTTTCCTCCTGTCTTTTTCAGGAACATTTGTGAGTGTATTGTCAAAATTTAATTCTTAAGTGTCTTCCATCCCTCTTGAGCTATATTCCCTTTATGAGTTTCTAGGCTTGGCATACATTTCCACTCTAGATTTTCTGAAATCTTCTTTCTCAATGTCCAAATTATATGTCTGGGTGTGCCTTTTTACCAACTTTTTTTTTTTTTGACTAGGGAAAAGATGGGAGGGTCAATGAAAACACAAAAGCAAATAAGTATGCATTATGGAAAGACATACAGATTCAACATGATTTTGGAAAAAAGAGATTGCCAATGGTAAACTTCATATCACATTTTTCAAGTAGTACATCTCGGGTCATACCTGAAACTTTTTCATAGAAAATGTTCACAAATTTCTGCCATTTCCCTTTGTATTCTTATCTAGTCTTTTCTTCAATTTTCCTTATACACAGCTGTTAGAGAATAGAATGTTAACTCAAAAGTTCAAAATTTTTGTGCGTCAGCTGAAACTTGATTAAAGTAGGAATAAAATGACTTTTCTACAAAGTAAGCCAAAGGGTACAGGGGGTGATCACATAACAGAGAACTAGTCTCAAATGTTGTTTTCCTGTTTCTTGTCCATGGATAGGTATATATGTACTTGGGTCTGTGATCTCATAGATGTGTGTACTCTCTGTATGACTGAAGGTTGCAATTCATTCATCATTTCTCATCTTGAACTACTGAAACATTTATTAAGTGATTACTGTGTGCAAAGCACTATGCTAAGCACAGAGAATATACAAATAGAAAAGTAAGACAATCCTATGTGATTCATGTCCATTTGTTTCAATAAATCCTCCAAAGAGGATCAACTTATTATGCTAAAGACCTATTAGTCTTTTGATATTTCATGCAAACCCATCTGTTAACCTTGCATCTGGCTACAAGATTATTCCACCTACTTTTCCAGTGCTATATGTCATTTTTGACACCATTTATACTACTTTTTGCATATATGAGCACTACAAAAAAGCAGATAACTCCCCCAAATCTTCAAACCCTTCCTAAATGTGTGAACTGTGTCACTGATTATATGAAACACACATATAATGTGCGCGTATATGTGTGAAAATTATATATAAAGATATAATTATATATAAAGATTATATATAAAGGTATAATTTTCACAAATCTCAAATTTTGAATCATGGCATATGAAATCTGAAAGGAACTACAGAGGTTATCTGCTCCAAACTCCTTATTTTATGTATAAGGAAACTGAGGCTCAGAAGCAGAGGAGCTTGCTCAAGGAAGAACAGCGAACATATTATAATTTAGGGTTTGAACTCAGGTTTTGATTTGATTCCACATTCAAGGCTCTTTCACCTTGGTCAAGCTATGTCATTAGTTCGCTCATCCCTGCCTCTTTCATAGATCAATATTAAGTTTAAACTCCTTAGTCTTAAAGAACTTTGGGCATTTGTTTCTGTTTAAAAGAGAACACTTTCTGTGTGTGGTCTAAAAGGAATAGGTGAGAATGATGGGTTGAAACTTACCTTAAAACTCTCAAAATCCTTGGTTTCTTCTGTAAAGAAACTCTTCTCCTGTGAAAGAACTCCCTTTGATAATGTAAAATACAACTCCCCCGTACCTAAATAGAACAGTTTGATGAGTTAGCGTATACAAAAAAATTAGTGTATACAAAAATAATATAACACCTGGAGGTCTGATATTTGGTGAGGAGCCTGGCTGAAGCTACCAAGTGAAAGAGACTGAAGATATGGGGGAGATGTAGTTAGAAGTAGTTCATAGCCTTAAAAGACTAAACTAAGACCAATATGGGAAAGCCACAGGGAGGTAGATTTTAGTTCATCATATAGTAAGTAGGAATGAAATGGGATATTTTGGAGAGGTAGTTGTTCCTGAAAGTCTTCAGGAATAGGTTTATATCTACTTTTAGGGACTTTTGTGGATGGAATTCAATTCTGTTCAACAAAAATGTATTAAGCATCTAGCCCAGTGCCTTGTACATATATAATAAGTTCCTCTTGATTGTGCAAAGGATTCATGATTTAGATGTGTTAGGCTAATTGACCTCTGAAACACCTTCTAAGATTTACAGAATATAAATTACTTGAGGACAGGAACAAATTTGGGGTGTGTGAGGGTGAGGGAGGTAGAAATGGAAATTGTCTTCTCAATCCCTAGGACAGTGCTTTAGACATAGTAGGTGCTAAATAAATACCAGTCAGATTGTAGTCTGTGATTGGAAGAACTCAAAACCACTTCTGGAAGTGCAAACTGCTTTAAGGATTAGCATTCAGTAGGTGTCTTTTAGCAATGAGTTGGTACCACTTATCTTCTTTACAAGACATTTCAGAAGTGTGTAAGGAAATAGTGCAGAGTGAGGGGCTCATTAGAATATACCACTGAGAACATCACAGACTTTAAAACCTAAAACCAAACAAAACAAAACCAGTTAATGCAGTCATCAATTCGCTATTTAATAGGAACAGAGAACTGCTGATACATTGGTTTAGAAGGGACACTTAAAACCTCCAGTCATTGTATAATTATTAATATTTATTATTCTCTAGGGGAAATGACCTTGTATATATTTACTTTCCAAAGATTGGCAGTAAAAGCATATTATACTGATAAACAAGCAATTAGTTTTCTGTGGGGGGGTTTCTGTTTAACTGGTTTCTTCCTCCTAATTCCGTTATTTTTCTTAGCATGTAATTTTTTTTTCTAGTTTTTGCTGGCTGAGTCATGTAGAAGGGTAAAAATACTCTCCCTACCCCCTCCCCTTTATGGAGCTACACAATTACATCATTAAGGTTAATTACACTAGCAATTAAAAAGCATCTAGTTATTTGGAAACAGTCAGTGAGGATGAATTGTTCCTTCATGCCTCAACACATGAATTGGTTTGATGGGAAAGTAGAAAGTCTGTAGGTCAGGGATATATTTCTTGCCACATTTTGCTGTCAGAAGGTTTTTCCTCCTGCCCTTGGAAGGCCCAGAAGTGCCGGATAAACCACATTATACCACTCCTTATCTTTCTTATGGGTATTAGGGACAGATATTCTCATTAACTCTCAGCTTGTGAATTATGGGTCAGCCATTTACTGTACAGAATTATAAATTGTCCAAAACTATTTGTGCTCATAGGCTATTGGCTTTGAATTTTGGTTCCCTTGTGCAGTGCCATTAGTTTTAGGGCCTGTCTGGAGTGCCAGTGGTTGAATGTCTTAATTGCAAATGGATCCTGCCTATGTTTTGTGACATTTATTAACCCCCAAACTATTTCCCTTGTATGCAATTTTTCCCCCTATGAAGCTATGCTAATTGATAAATGAATAGAAACTCAGACAAACATGCATGGGTACTAACACTTCTGAATTTCACTCGCATGCCTGTCTGCCTGTATCAGGAGATTCCTAATTGGCTTTTATATTTACTTGACATAGATAGTGGTTTTTATAACACACAATTCTGCCTCTAGCTGTGTGCTAGAAAACTGTAATTCGAAAGAAGATATGCCATTTGATTCCTTGGTGTGGATTAAACTAAAATGAGTCCCTTTACCTCTAGAGAGAGGTAAGTTATTAGACTCATTTTCAGTGGGCAAACCACAAAGACTTGTTGATTGAGGGATCAATTGACTGATTGGGAGGGGTAAGCCAAGGTAAATAGCACCAGAGATCAAAGCAAGAATATATATTCACTTTTCTCTGATTTCTCTTTGGTAAATCATTCTTTCAGTCACTGTCTAGAGGTTCTTTTCCCAGAATTGAACAAGCTTCCTGATGAAAATATTTCCCCTCAAACATAGTAGCATATGTAGCCATTATATTTATGCTCTATTTTTTGTTCAATCATAGTCACCAAAAAAGATGAAATACTACATACAGTAGTTATCCCGTGATAGACACTTTTTGGATGGGTACTTCAGATAAACTGTTGAAAGCAAGAAAAATCTATGTGGCATTATCAGAAATGTTTAGGAAAGTATGTTAAGCTTTCTAGTAATGTAAAACATTCCTGGCTACCATGAAAGCAAAGAAATAAACAGAAAGGAAAGCATACATACCACTGTGTAAGTTTTAAGGACATAACTACAAATGTTCTTTTCTTCTCCCCCCTAATCTTTTGAGGTGCCAAACCATCAGAGATTTTTGGCAGCTCAGTCCTCTTACACAGCTGGAGGTAAATTTTCTCCCAAGCAGTCAGAGAAACTTCCTAAAATAAAGACCTTTGATACTCACCAAAAGAACCTGTTTAAGAAAAATCTTGAACATTTAAGTCTGAAACGTCAATGTGGGAGTACCTAGAGACTCCATCATCATTAACTGTAATATGTAAAATTGTGCAATAGGACCTGATTATCCCTCCATAATTCTTGTGGTAGTAATAGCAGCTGTTTCTATAGGCTGGGTTGATTTCCTTTTAAAGGTACAGGGAGGTATTTTCTGGGTCAATTAATTTAGTTTCCTTACCACCCAAAATCATAAAAATTACAGCCTAGAGGAAGTTGGTTTTAGCAGAATTCCCATTACCCTTTTAGATCATTTATCTGACCCAGTGTGGCTGGGGTGAATGTAGAGGTGGAGACGAGTAGCTATTTTATCCTGAATTACAATTTTTTTTAACCTTAGGAATTATGTGCTTTTTATCCCTTGTTATTAGTAAAGTAATTTTTGAAAAATTGCATTTTGTGGTCCATGAAAATCTTATTAAATTCTAACCCTGGGCCCAAATCAGTGGATTGGCCTGGCCAAGAATAGCCTCGCTGTGGAGATTATCAGAGTATTGTTGTATGGGCCTTTTTCAGGACTCATCTACATGTGCTCAATCCCCTAAGGGAGGAGGGTGGGGCTTTCAGGTTCTGAAAACACATATTAAGGAGAGAAATCATTGTCATCATGTGGCAGTGGGTCTAGACTAGTCAGGGGATAGAACCAAGGGAAACATCATGACTTAAAGCAAGATGGCTAAAGGTAAGAAATTATGTGATTGCTAACTCATGAGAAGATAGAAGTGTGGAAGATGAGTAATTAGGACAGGGCCAAGGTATCAATAGTAAGGCAGGGATTATGAAGGGGAGAATTCAAGAAAGAAACCCAACTTTGTGGTCAGGAGCAAGATAGGTTTGAAGAAGCCAACCAACATTAGAGGTACTATGTAAATAGGCAGATTAAATCAAGGGTATCATTGATCAGAGCACAACAGTGAACCTAATCCTGACACTAAATTCTCGTGGGCAGCTATGTGGTGCCTTGGATATAGTGCTGAGCATAGAGTCAGGAAGACTCAGCTTTCTGAGTTCAAATCTAGCCTCAGACACTTACGGGCTGTGTGATCCTGGGCAGTCACTTAACCCTTTTGGCCTCAGTTTCCTCATTCATAAAATGAGCTGGTTAAGGAAATGGCAAATCACTCTAGTATCTTTGCTAAGAAAACCTCAAATGGGGTCACAAAGAGTCAGACACTATTGAAAATCTGAACAATGATCTTATCTATACTTCCTATCAGAGTAGGAAGTGGTCTGAGAATTAAATTAAATTCAACAAATACTTAAGTACCTCCTAGTATGATGAATACTTTGCAAGCTGCTTGGAGTAAGACCAAGTTTACATAAAGCATGGTCCTTGCCCTCATGCAGCTCATAGTCTAATAGGGTGGAGAACTTGGCTGACAAGTTCAAGTAAGAGATGTCTACCACTGTCTGGGGAAAAGGTGAGGCTGCAGGAGAGGCAGGGTGGGAGTCTATAGTTGTATTGTCTTAAAGCCTTGCCTAGGGCACTAATGTGTTATGTGACTTGTCTATACCCACAGTCAATGCTGGTTCTTTTTCCAAGTGCCTCTCAGATGTCTTTAAGGTATATTAAAGTAGTAAATATCCTCCCCCACCCCCTCTACTACCTACCCCCCAAAAATTTGCTAGCCTCATTTTCATACATAATACTGATATAACACATAGAAATGCTGACCGGGAGCATGTATGTATGATTATAAAAAACAAAGACAAAAGGACAGACCTCCCAAATTCAATAAGGCAATATATGATGCTCATTTGTTGACCTCCTTTAATCTGAAGGTGCCTGCTCTGACCTTCTGCTTAGCAGTGACAGATTAGACTATGGATAACAGCGGTTTCTCTTGATTCCAGGTTTTGTAGCCCTACATGAGATTCTTAATGGAGGAAATTTACTGGGCAGCATTTGAAACAGAATTTTAAATTGTTTGCAATGGCCAACTAAAGGGTCCTCCCCGCCCCCCACCCCCCCCTTATGGTCACATTATGTATGGCAGAGGTTGGGGAATATAGTGGGTGGGGCTTGGGTACAGTGGGGAAGGAGGCAGAGAAAGTAAAAAGGGTACCTTTATTTTGCCTGTTTCTACATGCATGTGCTGCAAAGGTGTGTCTGAGGTGAGCTGATACCTTTAAGGATCAAGGGAGGTGGCAGGGTTTTAGGATTAAGATTAGGGCTATGGAAGAAATGAACAATATTCCAACCTTAAATCTCACCCAGCAAGTAGACTTGTAGACTCTTTTCCATTCTTACCCTTTCCAAACCTCCAACCTTAATATTCCCCAAAGGTTTTTCTTAATTTCCAGGTCAGTCCTCTTTTCCTCTCAGAGAGATACAGAGGTGAAAAGCTGTACTAGATGCTTAGTTCTCTGTAATAACTCTGGTGTATTCATGACAACACCTCGGTGATCTTGATATTCAGTACCAGAATGTTCTTAAACAAATTGCTCTGGAAGTTTACTCTTTTGAAGAGGCATGTACCATAAAAATGGGAAAGATAAAGCTCTCACCAGGAAACCAGAGCAGATCATAACTTTGTTGCAGTTTAGGAAATGAAAATATATCAATAATGAGATGAAACCCAATTCAAAACAACTTATGTTGTCTTCGGTCCTCAAAAAATAATCTCTTTTTCTATTATTGGGAGAAACGTGCCTCTCTTTTTCACTTCTTGCAAATTCAAATTTCGTTCTAAAGTGATGATTGTGGTTAGCTAAAATTGCTTCCACTTAGCTATTATGGAAGAATGACAAATATATTATTGTTAGTCTTTATTGGCATTATTATTAGTCAGTTGTCAAACCTTGAAGGAAAAAGCACCAAGTGAAACATTGAAAGAGTAATCATGTTTTCATAAATATGTTCCCAAATAATTATCTTGAGTATGCGATCTACTTAGCCTTAATATAAGGCTCTCATGTGAAACAGCCACAGTTTTTGATGACTTGGGAATTCATTTGGAAAATAAATAGAAATGATAAGCCCTCTAGTGTGATATATTAACAGCTACATTGACCGTGGGCATTCAGGCTCGACTCAGCCAAGCTCTGAATCCTGGCGTTTCTCTCTCTCTCTCTCTCTCTCTCTCTCTCTCTCTCTGTCCCTCTCCTTCCCTCTCTCCTTCTCCCCTCCCTCCATCTCCCTTCCTCACCCGCTTTCCTTTCTTCCTCCCTTTCTCCTCCTTCTGCCTCTCTCCCCCTCTCCCTTCTTCTTTCCC
>NW_020950792.1:393311-403633 GCF_900497805.2 Vombatus ursinus | reverse complement strand
CCTCTCTCTCTCTCTCTCTCCCTCACACACACACACACACACACACACACACACACACACACACACACACCAAGGGCTTGATGTGTCTTTTCAGATACAGAGTAATCCAAATTAAATAAATCTAGTCTTGTTGGCTCTGTCCCATCCCCTCTACATATCCCTATTGGTGTAATGTGCAAAGAGAGAATTCCCAGTTAAGAAAGATGCTAGAATGTTTAACAAACTGTGGAAAAGGAAATCTTTACAGAAGCAAGAGCCACAGATTTTTTTCTCATTCTCCAAAGTGATCCTTATCCTTGCCAGTGAAGGGCAATTTCATTTTTGACCATTTTCCAGGAAAGAAAAGGCTGTACTTGAATCAAGAATAGAAAATGATAAAGTGCTGAGTGGCTTTGGGTACCAGTAAAGGAGCTGTGGGAAGAAGGTTTAGACTTTCATCATCCTTATTATGGCATAGAGACTTTACACCCATGAAGAAGGACTGATTACTTAGAAAAGTGTCACCTACACCTAGAAAAATTATAAAGTAAGTGAAGTTTGTCACTTGTGTTGCCAGTCTTCTCTTTCTGTCCCCTCCCTCTTCCCCTCAAAAATCTAGCTTTCTCATGCTCTCTCTATTTCCTGTCTCCCACACTAAAATCAAATCTACTAAAGCATATTATCAGGAAAGGACCTGATAAAATCCTTTTATCTGGTGCTTTTCTCTCCCCTTTTCTACAAAGGTATAAATAAGTGAGGAAGCTTTGATGGGTTACCTCCCTCAG
Organism: Vombatus ursinus; assembly: GCF_900497805.2. Lineage (NCBI taxonomy): Eukaryota > Metazoa > Chordata > Mammalia > Diprotodontia > Vombatidae > Vombatus > Vombatus ursinus. Next base: position 402,869 of record NW_020950792.1, on the reverse strand, counting down.
AAGGTACTGGAATTTTAACTAGAAACAATGCTTTAAGTCTGATGAGTTACTCTATAAATGGGAAATTAAAGCTATCTTCTTTCTGTATGGCAAGAGATATTCTGAAGGATAGGAACCCCATCCTAACCCAGTGAGATTATTCATACTTTACTCTGACTATGTATAGGGAATATAATCCAGAAAGGTAATAAAGATTCAAGATCTGTCTGAAGCCTTAAAATGATTTCTATGAGAAAAGAGATGCAAGGGTCACTAATTCCTGGCTTAGGAAGGGGAGAAAGGACAATCAGAACCTGTTACTAAGGGGTAACAGGTTAACTGAGAGAGATATCCGTGGTCCCTCCCTAGGAAGAGAGGCAGAGGAAGAGGAGAAAACCAGAAGATCTCCAAAAGCTGCCTAGTCCTTTTTACATATTAGGGCATGTTTCAAAAAACATGAGCAGTAAAGGGACGGTGCTAAAGGAGTCTACAGTGCTGCTGCTGCTGCTGCTGTGGAAAACAACTGGGGCAACAAAGTCTGACTGTAATGGCATTTTTTCCTTGACTTCTTGGCTAGGGTAATGGAGAGTTAGATGTTACAGAACTGGCATATTTTGTCAGATTAGCTTATCTATTTGATGGGGAACAGAATGAATGAGTGAGTACGTGAATGAATGAATGAATGAATGAATGAATGAATGAATGAATGAATGAAAAAGTAGTTACTAAATACCAGGCACTGTGCTAAATGCTAGAGCAAGATTTTGAAAAGAGACAGTGCCTTCTATCAAGCAGCTTATATTTTAGAAGAGAAGAGGTGCCCAGAGAGAGGTATTCTGTTCTGTGGAGATGGAAAGTTGGGATGGGCAGAAAGATGGCCTGAGGGAATAGCTGGGTGGAATATGTAACTGAAGGATGATCTGGTGTCTAGTAGATGGAATGGACTTAAAGGGCTAGGTTTCATACAATTAATCACCGGTCAACTGGAATGAAACCTCAGGTCAGGAGCTCTAAAGAGGAATGGTTAAGCTCCCCAGAGACTGGGCCATGAGTTTAGGAAGACCTAGGCAATGAGGGCCAAGTATTAGATCTCATGTTGGGGTACTAGTCTGGGGGTGACTAGGTCAATACCAGCAGAGTGTGAGGTGAGAGACAGATAGACAGAATGAGACAGAGACAGATACAGTGAGATGGAGACAGAGACACAGAGAGGCAGAATTAGAAGGTGATAGAGACAAAGAGAGTCGGTGTTACGATATAAAGAATCTTCTGGTTCTCATTTCAGTCTGCATCAATTCATATATGTCCTTTCATGTCTCTTCAAAACTGTCTTTCCCCTCATTTCTTATAGCAGAATAGTATTCCATTATATTTATATACCACAATTCAATCTGCTGTTTCTTAATTGATAAACATCCTCATAATTTCCAGGTTGTGTATGTGTGTAACTTTTTGTACATATAGGGCCTTTTCCTCTTTTTTGTGGGCTTTGGAATATAAGCTTAGCATCTGAATCAGTGGCCATGCCTTATTTAATCATTTTTACACATAATTCTACTATTGTTGTATGTTTAGTGATTGGTGGGCTATTGCTCAGAAGGATAAAATGATTTAGGTTTTTTTAGGGGGAAGACTGAAAAAAAAGTATTAGGATCTAAGAATATCTTCTGTAGGCTCACTGAATATATCTTTGGGGCCATTTCAGTAGGTGACAGATAAGTATTTCTTCCTGTTTCCACATAATTTTGATTTCTTCAATCAGGTACAAAAACTTAGCATCTATGAAATACTTTAAAAGACATGATCAATTGACCAGAATGATATATGAAAGAGAAGCTATACTTCATGAACTAATAGATGGCAAATCTCAATATAAAAGTATTTCATTCCATGTAGTTAAGAGGTTATGTGTATATAGTTTGGTAAGAGCTATTAAAAACATTGTTTTTAAGTTTTTATGAGTTGATGTTATGTTTGAGTAATTATGGGCTCCACTTTTGTCTGTGACAGCACTCTGGTGCCAGCAATTTATTTGGTGATTTCTCAAAAATATTTGGACTTGGCATATGTAGTAAGGGAATTTGTCATCTATTTGTTGATGGAGAGCAACCTTCTTGTATATAATTTTTAACACTTATGTCTTATTAGGTATTTGCTGAATGCTAAGTTTTTGCAACCTACAGTCATTCATTGTATATATAATTTCTACCATTTTCTTGCCAAATCCTCACCAGCCAATAGGTCTATGTCCCCCAGGGATGACCTAGTCTTAGTCATTATCATGAACTCTTTTGTTTCTGTGAAGAAATCCAGTTATCTCAGCCTTATTTTCTACACCTCTTGTCACTATATTACTGATCGACTTTGTGTGGATTTGCCCATGGAAGGACTTTTGGTTCCATTGTCTTATCTTAGTAATCTCATAGGCACCACACAGAGGCAATCCAACTATCAGTTACATTAAATTCAGTAGCATTCACTGATTGCCAACTTTTAAGTATTGCTTTGTGCAGTTGGGTCTATTTGTTCCATAATTATCTCTGTAGGTTTTTAACCTGCTTATCATGCAACCTGATTATCTAATAATCTTCTTCCATTTTGGTAAGTGTTAATCTTGTATTATTTACCTTGGGTTGATGGTTTTATGTTTCGTTAACATATGTTGAGTTTTGTTAGGTATTTTTAAACTATTATTATTAGAAATGGTACTTCACAGTCTAACACTGACTAGTCACTTGATCTTTGACAAGTTACTAAGTTTATACATTTCTCTGAGCTTCAGTTTCCTCATATGCCAAATGGAAATAACATTTCCTATTTTGATGAGCTCTGAGGATAAAATCATGTATAAATTGATTTGTAACTAGAAAATGCTACATGTATATGTTTGAGGGACAGGTTGGGTGGTGTACATACTCCCATACATATTTTAAATACTAGAAAAGATTTATTGATGCCTTTTGTTATTTATGTCATAATTGTTTCCACATATTCCCTTCTCCCATTGAATCTTGCTTTTGTGGAAAAAGGAAAAGTGAGCCCAGCTCACAAAGCAGACATGTTTGATAGCATATGTAACATTTTGCACCTATGATCTCCCCTCCCCCCACTCTACCAAAATTAAGAAAGTATGTTTCATAACCCATCCTTTGGGACTCATATTGTTCATTGCAATTAATGTGACTGTGATAGCATTTTAGTGTCATTTATCATATATGATAGCCAAAACAAAAATTACATTTTTATTATTTTGAGGACTCAGTTTATTTTTTAATGTGTTAACTTACTAGATTACAACTCTGTTTTCCTCCTAGCTACCAAATCTAAACATTTGATGTCATGGGATACATTGGAAATAGCACCATTTCTGGACTCAAAGATCCCAGGTTCAAATATGACTTTTGTGACCTTGGGCAAGTCATTTAACTTTCATGGGTCTCAGTTTCCTCATTTGTAAATAGAAAGAGTTAGCACTAGATGGCATCTTAGGTTCCTTCCAGTTCCAGATCTATTATTCTTTGATCCTATATAAACTATGGTTCTATATAAGGATTGGATTTTGACACTAGATCTAGATTTTTAGTGCTGGGAAACATTGATATGGTTTATTTCCTGATCTCATCTCCTTTTCCCCTTTCCCCTTAGTTTCTACACTATTGTTCTTGTCTCAGATTTAGATTTCGAACAGAAAAGGTATTTTTTTTTAAGGAACGATGAATCCCATAGCTGATTACTACTATTTCCCATGACTATATGACATTAGAAGAAGAATGACATTTTCTTCTGCCTGGTGAAAGGAGGAAGAAAACAATCTTCCAGCAGTTTATTCCATTTGTATGAGCATATTGAACAGACTGAGGAAACATTGTTTGGTCTGGTGCTTTAAGAAACAAAATAAACCAATACTTTCTATAGGATTAAAGGGAGATGTGCATGACGGCTAGCAGCAACAAACTCTGGTGAATAGAGGACAACTCGGGATCAGACAGGCTGGCAGCTACAGACATAAAAAGACCGAGCTATAAGATCATATATTAAAGCTGTTATTGATTAATGAAAGATGAATATGCCTTAAAACCACAATCTTTGGTGTAGCATTGATCTTCAGAAAGCCTTACCCTGTTGCACCCTTCTACTTACTGAAAAGCTTATTTATGTACCCTGTAGATAGAGATGTTCAGTGAAAGGGGCATAGCCCACTGAGTGGTTGGTCTTTCTTTTGGTTTTAATATCTCCCAGCACCTTGCATCTAAAGCCTTTTGATCAGTCACCATTTATAAATCCTGGGCTTGGGCTAAAATGCTCATCTTCTGCCCAGAAGGAATAAATTGTGAAAGAAGTAAATAAGGCGAATGTTTATTTACACTGATGGCTTCTGATCTCTCCCCATGGGGAAGCTATACAAGATTAATGATGATAAGAAGCCTTTCAGAAGTAAGTATACTTTCTCTCACTGACCCCTCTGGCAGAAAGCCCAAGCAACAAGAAATGGGGTTAGCAGGATGTAGCCAGGACAGAGGAGGAAGGGAAACTATTGTAAATGTATCTTTGGAAAATCTCTTTCTTTGAGATTTGTGGCTTTGGGGGCAGGAGAGGGAGAGGTGGGTAAAAATATTGGGTGTATAATGCAGAAAACGTGCATACATGTATATGTATGTATATATGTATGTATATACACACATACATACACACATGTATGACAAATACCAATCCAATATAAAATAACTACCCTGGAGCATGTGGCCTATATCAGTCTTGTTTGTGGATAGGGAAAATGACTTGGCTTTACTTAGCTGTTAGTAGAAAATGGATCATATCTATTTCATGCAATTAACAAGTCAGCCAAAAAATACTGTATAAAAGGCTTTTAAGAGACATTATTGCTAACTCAAATTTCTAAAGCCCTTTAGGGCTGACAATGCATTTTCCTAAAAACAGTCCAGTAAGGTGGGTAGTATGAATGTTATTAGCTCCATTTTAAAAAGGGGGAAACAAACTACTGGAACCTACATAGCAGAGTTGAGACTTGAACCCAAGTTTTCCAAATCAAATGTCAAGTGCTCTTTTCCTACTACTATGCTGCCTCTCCATTTGATGGTAGTTGTGGGTGCTTTAATATTAGTTAGGAAGCAGATGACTAGTTGGGGAAGGGAGCTATTCAGGATGCTTACATCTCCCATTGGCTTTCCCATTGGCTATTCTGTTGATTCACTGGGTAATATTGGGAAAGCTATTTCCCTTCTCTGTGTCCTAGTTTCCTGATGTGTAAGTTGAGGAGACTAGATAAACTCTAAGGTCTCTTTTAATCCTATATTTCCATGAGTATGTGAAAGTAGATCTCAGACAAAAACAATGTCAGACTCAACTCAAAACCCACCTTCTGCAGGAATCCTTCACCAATCTAACTAGTAGCTAATGCCTTCTTCTTTCATATTAAATTCCTCTACTCTGTATATAATTTGCATTTTCCCATGTATTTAGTTATCTACAAGGTATCTTCCTCATTCAAATGTATGCTCCTTTAGGGTAAGGACTGTTTGGGTTGTGATTTGTTTTTTGTTTTTTTTTAATCTTCTTTTATACCCCCATGTCTTACCACAGTACCTGGAACATAGTAAGTCACACCTTAGACACATTAGTTCTGTGACCCTGGATAAATCACCTCTCTGTGACTCAGTTTTCACATCTGTAAAGTCAGTTAATAATAGCACCTACTTCACAGAGTCATGAAGATCAAATGTGTTAGTACATACATAGTATTCTTAAACCTTAGAGTATTATATAAATGCTAGCTATTATTTTTATTTTTGATGATGATGATAAATTCTTGTTAACTTAGATTTAGATTCCAATTTTCTAAATATCTAATTCCACTGGAAAGAATAATAGGAATACTGTCCATGTCTAACCACATATAACACACTGGATAGAGTACTGTCTAGAGTCTAGACTTGGCATCAAGAAGACTTGACTTTCAATCCTGACACTAGTTATGTGATGCTGAGCAAGTCACTTATATTTGTAATCTTTAATTCCCCCATTTTTAAAATGAGACTGTTGGGCAAGATGGCCTCCAAGGTACCTTCTAGTGCTTATATGAGCCTGTGAATTCACCCTAACACCCTACCTCTCATTAATAGTCTTATTCTCTTCCTGTGGCTACATCTAAAGTAACCTTTTTCATGGTAATCCAAAGCGTCCTGACAAACTGATGAAATCTGTTCCAATCTCTCCAGAGTCTGACAGAAACTATTTCTAGTCTTTTCCTGGCTTGGCCTATTCCCTTCCTGAATCTGTCTTCTCTTGGGCCCCTTCCTCCTCCCATTAGGTTCTTTTTATCTATTAAATCACCTTTTAGTGCATTCCAAATAAGGACATATTGGGACTAAAAGCACAACAGTTGGGTCTGGGCCAGTATACCACACACTTGTAATTGCCTGTGGTTCTATGCATATCCCAGGCCTGCAGGGAAACTCCTCTCCTGGGACTAGCATTTCAGATACACAACTTCATTTGCATATTGATGTTTGGTTTAGAAGGACTTTCTTGGATGATAGGAAATAGGCTATTCAAGAAATTGAGGGTTGATAAAGAAAAACGAGAAATAAAGAAGGACTATCTGCTGCAGGGGACTGGGAGGCCATCAGGTTCACGCATCCCAGAATCTGAGCTGTAGGACATAAATCCTCCATGGTTTTCCAGGGGATTTGTATCTGGTGACTTAATCCTTTTGAGCAGACTTTATACTGTGTTTTAAAGGAGATTTTAGTATTTAGAGATGAAGGGACTTCAGAAGTTATCTAATACAACACCTTCTTTTTACAGATAAGGAAACTGAGCCAGCCCAGAGAGGTGAAATATCTTGCCCAAAGTTACATAGATAATAAGAAACAGAAAAGGATTTGAACCCAGGTCTTCTACCTACAAGCCTAGGGCTCTCTATAATGCACAGTACTTCTTATCCTTCCTTGGTGTTCTTGCCTTTCCCCCCAGAAGACTTTGAGATGATAAAGCAGAAGTAAGAAAAAAAATGGAGGGGGATATTTTCCCTATGAAGAGCTATTGACCCACTTGCAAACACAAATAAAAATACACGCTGCGTAAGGGGAGATAATTTATCTTTGAGAGAAAGGAAATTTAACACATTCCACTTATCTGCTTTTAAAATTGAGAATGGCATATAATTTCATTTACCATATATAAAACCAATTATATGCATATGTGCCTCTGTATAACTTATGCTCAATTAAGTGAGGGAGATAAAAAGACAGGGAAAGAAATAAAGTGAAATGGAAGAGTAACAGGCAAAAAGATAGGAATAGAAATATATATAGGAAGGTAGAAATGTATATAGACTTCCCTCTCCCATTATGCTACACACACACACACACACACACACACACACACCACATGCATATGGCATACCATATGTAGTATATATGCTACATATATACTATATATATATATATATATATATATATAAAATGCACATGCCTAGGGACTCATATTCAGTGGTAAGAGAAATACCTTTTTTGTGGCCTTTAGCATGTTGGCAGTAAGGACTTTCAATGCCATGTTAATTCACTCATTCAACAACCACTGATGAAGTGATTAATATGTAAAATTGGTTGGTGCAAAGGTAAATGAGGACAAACACACTGCCCTTACAGAGTTTCCAATCTGGTGAAAGCTAAGGTATGTTTTGTCAACTAAAGGCATATCTTTATATTATTATCTTTTAATATTCACCCTTACTGACCAGATAAAAAGTAAGGGCCAGGCCATATCTATAGATAACCAAATGAAGGTAACTTCTTTCTTAATTAGAGTAGTTTTTTGTTTGATCAGGTCCTAGAATTTTTACTTTTTTCTCCACTTAATAAGGAAGTCCTGAAATTGACTCCCCTAGGAACAGAATCGATAAATCTGAATTGAATAATTTTTAGTTTTACTGAATTCATTGTAATCAAAGTACTATTACAATGTGACATGGAAATAGACTTCTCATGTAGAACCTGATGTTATATTGGTATTTATTTCAGAATCAGAATTTTGTAATGGCAACTAGTTGGCACAGTAGTTTAGAGCGCTGGGTCTGGAGTCAGGAAGTCCTGAGTTCAAATGTGAGCTCAGATATTTAGTAACTGTTTGACAGGGGCAAGTCATTTAACTTCTGTATGCTTCAGTTTACTCATTTGTAAAAGGGGTGGGTGGGAAATACTAGCATGTTCCTCACAGGGTTATTGGGAGGCTAAAATGAGATAATACTTGTAAAATGCTTTGGACACATTAAAGCACTATATTTTGTTGTTATTCAGTAGTTTCAGTTGTGACCCTACTTGGGGTTTTCTTGGCACAAATACTGGAGTGGTTTGCCATTTCCTTCTCCAGATGATGGATGGATGGGGAACTGAGGCAAACAGGGTGAAATGACTTGCCCAGGGTCACACAGCCAGTAAGTGTCTAAGGCCAGATTTGAACTCAGGAACATGAATCTTCCTGACTTCAGTCCTAAACTCTATCCACTGCACCACTTAGCTGCCCCAAAGCACTATATAGATGCTAGCTATTATTAATTCGATGGTTAGAAAGAATGTCAATGGTCATCCTCTGCAATGCATAAAAAAAAAGAAATTGCCATTTTAACGTATCATCTTTGACATACCCAGCATAGCCAACTGTTTGACACCTCCCAAAAAATGGCTAACCTACTACCTCTTGAAGAAGCCTATTGAAGGAATTAATAATGAATATTATTGAAGTAGATATCCCAAATAATCTACAGTTCTTATAAGCAAGGATAAAAATAAAACAAATCTCAAGAAATAAAGTTCTTGGACAACCTTGCTCCGCTGTGGAAATTCTAGCCTCCTAAATAGACTGTTGGGCCCTCAGAGGACTCTGGAATGTCAAGTCTGTAAACAATCCTGACATTGTTTGTAAGACACAAGTATACTGGAAAGAATACTGGCTGTGGACCAAATCATATTCATCATGCTTATTACCTATATGACCTCGGGCTGGTCCAAGGTCATTCAGTCTGTAAAAAAAAGCAAAGAAAGAAAGAAAGTTCAGTGCAAACCTAGAAACATCTAAGAAGTAGTTAACAACTTTAGGCTATGTGTTTTGCACCCGCTTTTAAATAGGCATTATTTAGCTCATCACTTAATAAGACAGCTAGGCATTTAATCATCTTCAACAGACATTTATTGAGCACCTCCTGTATACAAGGGACCATACCGAGGGCTTGATATTGTGTAATAAGTAGCCGGGAATGAACAGAAGTGAGATTCCTTTTGGCATCAGGCAGCTGTGTCACCCTGATAGCTATATCTGCTTTTGCAACCAACATTCATCCTCCCTTTTCCTCTGTCCTGAATTTCCTTTGACATATTCCAATTACTACTCTATACTATATTCTAAGTGTTTGGTGATTTAAACATTTGATATTGTGATAGTGCTAAAATATTTTAACATCTTGTATGTCTTTATGGGAACCTATACTAAAGGTTAGGCTACTTTTCATTGACATTGTGTGTGTGTGTGTGTGTGTGTGTGTGTGTGTGTGTGTGTGTGTGT